>NC_061784.1:23841044-24006044 GCF_022458985.1 Mugil cephalus | reverse complement strand
AGAAGCTCAGAAACAAGCTGCTTGATGCAGGTTCAACAGCTCAGATTTAGATTTAGATTTAGAGCTTCTACCCAAAGCTCCATGGACGTGATTTCATGTCTATCAGGATGGTAATTCTTCATGTAAACTGTGCTGACACTCACCCCGTACACCAGCTCTCCCACCATGCCGTTCCACATGTTGGTGAAGGGGTCTCTGGCTCCATATTTGCCGTCGCCGACGAGCTCGAGTCGGTAGCTGAAGCCCACGTGTTTGGCGATTTCTGCAGCGAGTTCAGCGCAGTAACCCTCGTACTTATCATTCCCCACAAACTGCTCGTGATTCTTCTTCAGCATCATGTAGGGAGCTTCCTGTGATGGAGACGCATCTGTTCACACTGGCTCATAATTATAATATATAATTATATAACACCTGGAACCTCCGGCACTTTTGATTTTAGACTTTATATGTTTTAATTAACATTTCATTCATGTTTATTGTTAAGGCTGCAGAGAAGTTTTTAAAAGCTCTTATGTTCCTTTCAGTGTTCTCTCTTTTATTGTGAAACACTTTGAGCTGTACCAATATGGTGGTGACGACGTAGGTTCGGTTCTGGAGGCCGAAAAACTCCTCCTGCACCGGCCGGTAGACGGCCGTGTTCACGTAGCCTCTCTTCTCGTTCCAGTAGCCGATCTGGAGACACAGCACAGATCTGATTAATCACTAATCCCAAATAAACCTGTTTGTATCAACTATTATAATATAAAACAATTTATCAGCATGACAATAAATAATTACTAAATACAATTATTTTAGACAAAAAGTACTTAGTGCAAAATAAGAAAAAGGAACAATGTAACACAAATATAAATATAACAATGTAACACAAATATAAATATAACAATGTAACACAAATACAAATATAACAATGTAACACAAATAAAGATATAACAATGTAACATAAATATAAATATAACAATGTAACACAAATATAAATGTAACAATGTAATTTATTGAACATATAGAAGAGAAACTGTAACAAAAGTATCGATCTCACTACTGATACTAGTGTGTATAGTGTATTAAGTATATAGTTCACATTTAAGTTTACTGAAGTCTACTGAAAGTTTACCTTTATGAACTTAGAATCACTAAAACTAAAAAACTAAAATAAAAATCTATTTTACTTGAAGTACACTGAGTTTGCTCAGTGTGTTACTTGTAGCATAATATTAGTCTTAGATTTTTCTTCATATGTTTCAGTATAAGCCAATAAACTTATTCTTTCTACTACTACTATTTAAAATATAGTAAACTCCAGGTACCCTGCCTCACTTTTAGTATAAAACAAGTATACTCATAGTACACTTGAATAAACTACTTTCTGAAAAGGGTATTTCAAATAAAAAATAATAATTCAGGACATGTTTAAAAGCTTGTTGATACCAACAGAGCAGGAGCCACATAAAACTCTAATCTGACCAGTAACACAACAGTGTTTTAACCGACAACTCCAAACGTTTCCTTTGTTTTAGTGTGAAGAAGCACATTAATGAACTGCGCTCTGACAAGACGTGTGACGTCCTAAGAAAATGAAGAAGTGCAGTTTCTGTTTAGTTCCGGTCTCAGTCTCATTGTGTGAAACCTGGAAACACTTTTAATGGGAAAATTAAGCTTTCGGTGTAATTTCTGACCAGATTAAACCGTCTGCTGCATGTACGTATGTTTGACACCTGGTCCCATGACTTCAGCTACACAGCTATGAAGCTATGAAGCCATGAAGCTACGAAGCCATGAAGCTACAAAGCTATGAAGCTACGAAGCTACGAAGCTTTGAAGCTATGAAGCTACGAAGCTTTGAAGCTTTGAAGCTATGAAGCTATGAAGCAATGAAGCTACGAAGCTACAAAGCTATAAAGCTATGAAGCTATGAAGCTACGAAGCTATGAAGCTATGAAGCTACGAAGCTATGAAGCTATGAAGCTACGAAGCTACGAAGCTATGAAGCTATGAAGCTATGAAGCTACGAAGCTATGAAGCTATGAAGCTACGAAGCTACGAAGCTTTGAGGCTTTGAAGCTATGAAGCTAGGAAGCTCTCTGCTCCTCATCTCCAGACCATGGAGGAGTTTAATAGAGAGCTGAGAGTTTATCGCACCGTTAATGAGAGAAGAGCTGATGGAGTAAAAATAAATGAATAAATGAATAAAAGTTGTGAAGGAGTGAAGCTGGATCAGCTGAAGGGAAGATGATGAACCAGCAGCAGCACCTTCATGGGTCCTTTGGGGGTGAGCTCCATCACCGTCAGAGTGAAGTTGGTGCGATGTCCTCGTTCATCAAACTGGACGTGACCCGACAGCCCCTCCAGACGCACCTGGACACACACCTCTTAATTAGCTTCAATTAGCCTCAATTAGCTTCAATTAGCAGCAACGACGCTAAAGGACAGAACTCACTCATTCTGTTATAATATTATTATATATTATTCCCTCAGTCTGCAGAGGAACCTGCGTTTAATTCATCTTCATTCCTTTATTGTTTTTAATTGATTTTAGCCAAACCTGTAACAGACACTCAAGTCCTTCAAAGGCATTTTAAGTTTAAGGAAGGAAGGAAGGAAGGAAGGAAGGAAGGAAGGAAGGAAGGATGGAATGAAGGAAGGAAGGAATGACAGATGGAAGGAAGGAAGGAAGGAAGGAAGGAAGGAAGGAAGGAAGGAATGAAGGAAGGAAGGAATGAAAAAGAAGGAAGGAAGGAAGGAAGGAAGGAAGGAAGGAAGGAATGACAGATGGAAGGAAGAAAGGAATGACAGGTGGAAGGAAGGAAGGAAGGATGGAATGAAGGAAGGAATGAATGAAAGAGAAGTGTGTGTGTGTGAGTGTGTGTGTGTGTGTCTCTGTGTGTATGTGTGTGTGTGTGTGTGTGTGAGTGTGTGTGTGTGTGTGTGTGTGTCTCTCTGTGTATGTGTGTGTATGTATGTGTGCGTGTGTGTGTGTGTGTGTGTGTGTCTGTGTGTGTGTGTGTGTGTGTGTGTGTGTGTGTGTGTGTGTGTGTGTGTGTGTGTGTCTGTGTGTGTGTCTGTGTGTGTGTGTGTGTGTGTGTGTCTCTGTGCGTGCGTGTGTGTGTGTGTGTGTGTGTGTGTGTCTCTGTGTGTATGTGTGTGTATGTATGTGTGTGTGTTTGTGTGTGTGTGTGTGTGTGTGTGTATGTGTGTGTGTGTGGTACCTGCTGCAGGGCTCTCTGGATGTCGATGCCCTGCCCCCAGGGGGCGGGGGGGTTGGCCAGACACTCCCCTGCATTGCCACGGCGAGAGATGTCGATGCGTTGGCGCCGCAGGTTCTGGAACGCCGTCGCCATGACGCTGACGCCGTCATAGGTCAACGCCCCCGTGTACTGAGGATGGACACAACGTGTTTTAAACCACACACCTACACAAATACACACACCTACACACACCTACACACCTACACACCTACACGCCTACGCACCTACACACATACACACCTACACACACACACACACACCTACACAAATACACACCTCACACCTACACACACCTACACACGTACACAAATACACACCTACAGACCTACACAGACCTACAGACCAGGAGTCAGACTTTATGTGGTAACTTTATGCGAGTAGCTCTTGGTACCTTGAGTCTCCTCCGGGCCAGTTTCAGGTCCTTGCTGTCGAAGTCCATCCAGTACTGGTTGATCTTCTGAACCGAGGGGTTGGACCTGTTCACCAGCTGGAAACCCGTCACGTTCGGAGCCAGTTTCTGGAACTCTGTGACGTTCAGATCCAGGAAGTCCTGACACACAAACCAGGAAATACACTGAGCCGAACGTGCACTCTGTGTGTGTGTGTGTGTGTGTGTGTGTGTGTGTGTGTGTGTGTGTGTGTGTGTGTGTGTGTGTGTGTAGCAGAGTGTGAGGACATGTTCACTGACTCTGATCAAAGTGTTGATTCGTGTGTTTGGATAAAAGAA
Organism: Mugil cephalus; assembly: GCF_022458985.1. Taxonomy (NCBI): domain Eukaryota; kingdom Metazoa; phylum Chordata; class Actinopteri; order Mugiliformes; family Mugilidae; genus Mugil; species Mugil cephalus. The sequence goes on along the minus strand of NC_061784.1, from coordinate 24,002,075 downwards.
AATCCTAAAAACACGTCTCCTGGTTTCCAGAGTTCAACCAATCAGATGATGAGAAACATCCTGAGTCAGTGACTCCAACGATTCCACATCATCAGAACGAGTTCATCCAACAAAGACTTAACGCTGGGAGCATGAGACATGAGACACGAGACATGAGACACGAGACATGAGACAGGAGACATGAGAAACGAGACATGAGACATGAGACACGAGACATGAGACAGGAGACATGAGAAACGAGACATGAGACATGAGACATGAGACAGGAGACAGGAGACATGAGACAATAGACAATAGACATGAGACATGAGATAATAGACATGAGACAGGAGACATGAGACATGAGACAGGAGACACAAGACATGAGACACGAGACATGAGACAGGAGACATGAGAAACGAGACATGAGACATGAGACAGGAGACAGGAGACAGGAGACATGAGACAATAGACAATAGACATGAGACTAGAATAGATAAATGAGCAGGAACATAGACATGACAGAACTAAAACGAGACTGAGACATGAGACAATGACATGACTAAAGGGCAGGACAGGAGACATGAGAAACGAGACATGAGACATGAGACATGAGACAATAGACATGAGACATGAGATAATAGACATGAGACAAGAGACAGGAGACGTGAGAAATGAGATAATAGACATGAGACAGGAGACAATAGACATGAGACATGAGACAAGAGACAGGAGACATGAGACATGAGAAATGAGACACTAGACATGAGACAATAGACATGAGACATGAGACAAGAGACATGAGACATGAGACATGAGAAATGAGATAATAGACATGAGACAGGAGACATGAGACATGAGACATGAGAAATGAGATAATAGACATGAGACAGGAGACATGAGACATGAGACACTAGACATGAGACATGAGACATGAGACAATAGACATGAGACATGAGACAAGAGACATGAGAAATGAGATAATAGACATGAGACATGAGACACGAGACATGAGACAATAGACAATAGACACGAGACATGAGAAATGAGACCATAAACACCTTCCTTCCTTCTCTTCCTCCTTCCCTACTTCATTTCCTCCTTCCTTCCCTCCTTCCTTCCCTCCTTTCTTCCTTCCTTACTTCCTCCCTTCCTTCTTTTCCTCCTTCCTTCCTTCCCTCCTTCCTTCCTTCCTTCCTTCCTTCCTTCCTCATCCCCTCCTCCTCCATTCCTCCTCCTTCTCCTTCCTCAGGCTCATGTCCTGACATTTTCTTTCAGAGTTCACTGGTAGAATTCACAGTTCATTGGTCCATCAATGATGAGCAGATGCAGCAGAACAGGCCCAAACCAGGACACTAGCGCCCCCATGTGTCGTGGAGGGATGAGGTTCTGATGCTGGGATGCAGCGTTGGTTCATCTCCATGACGATAATGAAACATTCAAACCAAACGAGCATCTGCTGATTCAAATTAATTCCACACACGCGCTGCTGAAACACTCAAACGTGACAAACATTCTAATTTATTTGGAAATAACGTCTCTGGAAAGACTCAAAGAGCTGAAGTGATTCAAATGATTTTCCTCTGGTTTGTTTTGTTTGTGCTTCGCTTCCTTGACGAGGGATGAACGGGGAGAATGAAGCTGCAGTGAACTCACCAGATTGGCCAGGATGTAGTGGTAGTTCTTCAAGTTCCTCTTCTGAGCCGCGATCTGAGCCACACACACAAGAGAGTAAATCAGATGCTAATTGCATTTTTCTGATGTTTCTAATGACGATAAAAAGCCTCCATCAGTCACTCCTTCATGTTTGTGTGCGTTTGTGTGCGTCTGTGTGTGTGCGTCCTCTCAAACAGCTGCTAATTGGGCGACTCGGCTCGTCTTTGAGGAATTAATTGCCCGTCTTAAGATGGCGGAGAGTGAAAGTGGAAGACGAGTGAAAAGAGGCAGGGTCTCTCCTCAGACTCAGAAACAACTGGCAGGAAGGAAAGAGTGGAGGAGGAGGAGGAGGAGGAGGAAGGGATGTAGGGAGAAGGAGACGAGGAGGTCATAAAAAGGAGGAAGGAGCAGGTGTCGGCTCTTGCCTCCCTCTCAGGTCCAGATCTTAACGAGCATCAGTCGACAAACGTTCGCACAGCTGCTCTGGAGGAGGGAGGAGAAAGCGTTTTTATATCTTCCTCCTCTTCGCCTCCTCGTCTTCCCTTCCTTCCACTTCTCCATAAAATAACTCTGAATCCCATGAACTCTTAAATAAAACAAAAACAAAGGTCTCCTAATCTTAAACTTTATACACCGATCTGCCAAAACATGGGCATCGAGAACCAATTCTTTAAAAGAACCGGTTCCAGCTGGTTTGATTCATCGATATCTTTAGCTGTCATGTTTACAGATTCCTGTTATTGATTCTTTTCATGGCGGCACAGCGGCGCTGATGCCTCTCGCCAAACGACAGCTGGGACAGACTCCAGCAACCACCACAACCCTAGTGAGGATAAAGCGGCAGAACACGAGATTCTTTTCGTGCTGAATCTTTACGTCCTAGTGAGGTTGTGGTGGCGATAATGCACCTAAAAAGTTATCTGCTAACTGCCATAAAACAAAAGAAGAAGAAGAATCATCACGTGACGCCCACGAGTCTGAAACGGTCCAAAGTAGCCTCACTTCCCCAGAAGAGACTGTAACATCATAATGTGCTACTTGTTTCAAGCAAGGACGGAAACAGCACCAACATGCTGAAGCATTTATCGGCATTAAATACAGAGGGAGACGTGTGTTCTCCAGTCAACGGGTGCAGCTATCGCTAAGTCTCAGCAGAGCTAGTGAGGATCCAGTGACTCATTTCCTATTTGTTTACTTACACAAGCTCCGATCTCTTGTTTAGAAACTCAATAAAGTTGCATTGAAGTTGCCAATAAAGATCGATGAGCAGAACAGATAACGGAACGGAAATGTTCTCCCTCAAGTTATATCTTCCAGCTTAGTGTCTCCTTTACATGTTTGCACGTCTCTGCAGTCGTTTCATGAACACGTTATTGTGTCACTGACCCTGCGACCTCAGGCTATCCGAGTAAAATGCATTCATGGAAAACCGACAGCGTGTTTTCTGCTGTCTCTCTGAGAGGCTCTTAACAACTGGCAGACGACAGCAGCAGCTACAGAGTCAGAGCCAAGAGAAAGAGAAGGACGGTTCCAGATCAGAGACGAGCCAAAATGTGCTAATGCAGAAAAAAACGAAAAGAAAATGCATGTAGGGTTCATTCTGAGTCACTTTCATACCAGCAGACCTTTTTTAGCCATTTTTAGTTGTAACCATTTCCACATATGATGCTCTATATTGTCATTCTGTGGTATTTACGCACGGCAAAACTCTCAGGAGCTCAGTGGGTTCAAGCGTGGTGCTGTGATAGGACATCACCTGAGCAACAAGACCAGTCTCTACTAAATATTCCGCAGTCATCTGTCAGTGGTTTTAGAACAAAGTAGAAGCCATTGAAGTATCAGGCCTCATCATAGTGAGGTCACAGAGAGTCACCAGACTTCAGATTATCTCTAGAACAGAACGTAGACAGAGCTTCATGAATGTGTTTCCATGGCCCAGCAGCTGCATCCCAGCCAAACATCACCACGGTCCCTGCAGAGAGTGGGATGCAGAGAGTGGGATGCAGAGCGTGGGATGCAGAGAGTGTGGGATGCAGAGCGTGGGATGCAGAGGGTGGGATGCGGAGCGTGGGATGCGGAGTGTGGGATGCAGTGGTGGAAAGCAGCACCACTGGACTCTAGAGGAGTGGAGACGTTCTCTGGAGGGACATCTAGAAACCTGATGGACCAGTCTGGGTCTGGAGGTTCCCAGTAGAACGCTGCTGGTCTGACTGCACTGGGCCAAGGGGGGAGCTTAGTGGAGGGGGGAGGAGGGGGTTCTGGTGGGGGCTGGTTGTTCAGGAGCTGGACTTGGTCCCTTAGTTCCAGTCAAAGGAACTCTGAATGCTTCAGCACACCTAGAGATTTTGGACAATTCCATGCTCCCGACTTTGTGGGACCAGTTTGGGGACGACCCCCTTCCTATTGAGGAAGAACTGGACTGGCCTGCACAGAGTCCTGACCCCAACCCTGTAGAACCCCTCTGGGATGAAATAGATGAAGACTGAGAGGCAGGCAGGAGGGTGGTGACGTCCTATTAAACCCTAGAGACTAAGAATGGGATGTCACTTAGTTCATATGTGTGTTAATGTAATAAAGTGAATTAATATTGATTATAAGTGTCTCAGGAATCAAATATGAGACATTTGCCATCAGAAGTTTAAATTCATTATCACTCGAATGTTCCAAAAAGAAACTGTCATCCTGTTTAATAAGCAGGGTGTAATTAATCCTCATCTATCATCTGGTTATTACATTCTGTGTTGGCTTATCATCATCCATATTAAATATTGTTTTTATTAAACATACAATCAGCTGATCGCTGTCTGTAGATGCCGGTGTGTCACCAGGAGAACCAGGAGTCCTCCAACAAACTATTTTACGTGAGCGTTTTACCAGGTTGAGGATGGAGTTGAGGCGTTCCAGCTCGCAGTTGATGATGATCTGGAACTCCTTCTTGAAGTCGAGGTCGGCCAGGAGCTTGATGAAGGCGGCTTCGGTCAGAGTGTCCAGGTTTACGGAGGTGACCTGCCAGGGCCGCTCAGCCGCCGTGTCCAGGATCCTCTGCAGCACCGACAGTCCTGAAACAGCAGAACACGACTATGAATCACCAGCAACATCAGCAAGAGCTGCACCAAATTAAAAAGCATCTTAGTGTTTAATTAGACTCAAGTTGAACATTTCTGTATTTTGTGTTTGTTTAACTGCCTCCTGAAAATCACATGAGCACCAAAAGATGTACAGTCACACTTAAATCTGCATGAATGCACTCAACAAGCAAAGACACTGCTCTCTGTCCAAAAAGAACATTTGGGACAATGTTTAGTGGACAGATGAGTTTAAATTCATTGGACATGCTGGAAAATGTGGCTGGACACGTCCCTGTGTCTTTGCTCAGTAGCTCGATGCAGCTCGTTGGTATCGCATCCACATATTAAGAGGAACATGCAACTGTTCTGGAAGAGCAGCAAACGGGGGAAAAAAAAGACAAAAACAATAAATAATTTGAGCAGATCCAACAAAGTTCCTCTGAGGCTGAAACCACAAATAAATCCCAGAGGGATACGTCCAGTTTATTTTGGATTGTGCCAAAGAGGAAACACAATCTAAAGAGCTCTGAAAGCTACCAAGCTACCTGTGAACTTAGCTCTGTAGTTAGTTAGTTAGAACGCTGATGACTAATCCTTGCAGTTACCACTGTCATCGCACCTAAAGCACCTTAAAGCCACCTGTGGTTGATCCGTACCGGACTCTGACGGACCAGACTAATGGGCCTTTCAGACAAGAGCCTGGATCCCGCTGACTGTGCAGATGAGGGATAACGAGGGTCATTACGGAGGGATTCTGTTTGGAATAATTAGTCATATCATTAAATTCTGTGTCCTTAGTTGGCAAAAAAAAAAATGAATAAAACAAAACGCAATGATCTCACAACGTTAGCATTCCATGAAAAACTGGTCCTCACAACATAATGAACACAGGACCACACACAGACACGGCGTTCAAAAGACAAGTCAGCAAAATTCAGATGTACTTCAAAGAGTCAGAGAGAGACTCAGTGAGAGAGAGGCTTCAAACGTACTGTCTGCTCAGACTAACACACAAACACAAACACACACAGCGACGCCTCCTCCAGGGTTATTACCTCAGACTTTCACCAGCACAGCTGAAAAACAAAGACGTCTTTTACAACCTGCACACTCTGTTTGTGTTACTCAGAAAGTTTATACACTCGTATTGTGAGGACACAGTTTCCTCTTTAGGAACAAAGGGAAATTCCCCAGGCACTGAATCGTTAGGCACAAATGGAAACTCAAAAATCTGCAGGTCAGCAACAACTGGGCCGACTGATGGATGGATGAGCCTTCAGGTAGGACTGTCAACTTCAGCCACACATAAACGGCAGTATTTTCAAAAATAATAATCCATCCTCAACACTATATGTGTCACATTGGTGTGACAGAGCAAGAGAGAGTAGAACAACACTTATCACCCAGCATCGTCTCTAGAATCCAGTAAAACCCACGTTTAAAATAAACTGGTTTCTCATCAGTTTAATCGTCACATTCAGTGGAAATGTTGTGGAACGTCACCAAGGCAGCTCAAAGCAACGTCACACTAGTTCACATCAACAAAAGACCAAAACAAGTCACCGCCGGGCCAACAACAGACCAACAACAGGTCAACAACAAGCCAATGCTAAGGCAATATCAGGTCAACATCAACACAACACCCGGCAAGCTCAAGGGCAACAAGTCAATGACAGGTCTGGTGTTGGCCAACAAAAGGCCAACAACTGACCAAAAATAGAACAAAAACAGACCAACAACAGGCCAATAACAGGCCAACAACAGGCCAACAACAGACCAACAACAGGCCAACAACAAGCCAATGCTAAGGCAATATCAGGCCAACATCAACACAACACCCAGCAAACTAAAGGGCAACAAGTCAATGACAGGTCTGGTGTTGGCCTTTTGTTGGCCAACACCAAAAATAGAACAAATACAGACCAACAACAGACCAACACTAAGGCAATATCAGGTTAACATCAACACAACACACGGCAAGCTCAAGGGCAACAACAAGCCAACATCAGGTCTGGTGTTGGCCTATTCCATACCAACAAAGGTTCAACAACAGACCAACAACAGACCAACAAGAGAACAACAACAGAACAACAACAAGCCAACATCATAACAACAACAAACTAACTCAAGGCCAACAACAGGCCAACAACAGACCAACAACAGACCAACAACAGACCAACAACAGGCCAACACTAAGGCAATATCAGGTCAACATCAACACAACACCCAGCAAGCTCAAGGGCAACAAGTCAATGACAGGTCTGGTGTTGGCCAACAAAAGGCCAACAACTGACCAAAAATAGAACAAAAACAGGCCAACAACAGGCCAACAACAGACCAACACTAAGGCAATATCAGGTCAACACACAACACACACAACACACTGCAAGCTTAAGGGCAACAACAAGCCAACATCAGGTCTGGTTTTGGCCAATTCCATACCAACAAAGGGCCAACAACAGACCAACAACAAGCCAACATCATAACAACAACAGACCAACTCAAGGCCAACAACAGACCAACAACGGACCAACAACAGACCAAAAATAGAACAGAAATAGACCAACAACAGGCCAACTCAATTCCAACAAATGGTCAACAACAAACCAACAAAGGGCCAACAACAGACCAACAACAAGCCAACATCGTAACAACGATTGACCAACTCAAGGCCAACAACAGACAAATTCAATACCAACAACAGACCAAAAATAGGACAAAAACAGACCAGCAAGATGCCAACTCAATGCTAACAAAAGGTCAACAATAGTTCAACTCAAGGCCAAAAACAGACCAACAACAGGTCAACAACAGACCAACAACAGACCAACAATATACCGTCTCAAGGGCTGGAACAAGTAACAACAGACCGACTAAAGGCCAACAACTTAAGGCCAGTACCAGACTAAGAACAGGACAGCTTCAGGCCTGGTCTTGGCCGACTAAGACCAGTTCAACCTCGAGCAACTGTAGAAGTTCATTATATATTATGTTATTATATTATAATCATAAGGAAGTATTTTATAATATCAATATTAAGTAAACTGTAAATACAAAATGTGTACTTCTATACTTGTATTTCTGTATTGTGATGTTTTTTACTCCAGCTGGTCTGAATATTTATGCCATTACTGCACTTTACGCTACTAGAAATGTTAGACCGACCACTTTCCAGTTATTAGTTACTCCAGAGAACAAACAGACACAGGAGACAGAGACTGAGGCTGTAAATGCTGCTCTCAGACAGAGATGAGGTGATCTCTGAAAGGTAGCTGCTCATTACAGTCCACACACTGACAGTGTTTACAGCTGCTGCCACGACGCAGCAAGTCAAGACTGTTAATGATAACGTACAACCTATAATCAGAGACACAGCTGAGGAGGACACCCACCATGACAGAGCAAGTGACACTGAGGAGAAGGACAAAGAGGCAATAACAAGAGATGGAAGACAAAGAACAGAGGGTGGAAACAGATGAAAGGCAGAAAGTAACTGCATATAGAAAGGAGTTTTATAAATGCAGACGGTCATCTGCTCGCAGTTCTGCATCTAATTACCATAAACACACTGCATATAATTTACTATTAATGCAGGACAAAAGAGCAAAGGAGAGCACAGGAGAAAGAAAAGGATTACCCTTTAAAAACAAAGCCCAAAAACAAGCCAACACTTGCTTTATCTTTTTTTGTCAGCAACAAGAAAAACAAAATGTCCACATCAGCCATTGGTTGTTTCTACTGTGGACAAACCCATCGTGACGTCACCCATTGGATGCTGAACCTCGACAATGAAGCCTGAAGTGGGCGGAGCCCGTGGTCGCCATGTTGGATGATCTTTACTCCGCCCACATACAGATACTCCCAACTCTCTTCTACCTATCACTCAAAGCAGGAATTAATTCATTATAATTATGCAGAATTTTAAACTTAAGAGTTAGAAATAAATTCACCCCCGTACAGTTTTCATGAATAGTGAAATAAAGTATTGACACCAAAATCATTTTTGTACCAGGCTGTAAACATGTTTAATAAGACTGTGGCTTTTTAACATGGCGGTCTATGGGGATTTGCTCCCTCTAGAGCCTCTAGTGGCCACTAGATGAACCGCAGTTTTCTGCACTTGGATGTGGGGTTCCCTGCTGCTTCCTCACGGCCCACAACAAACCAAAACCAGGTCAATACCTCTTCATTTTGGGAGCAACAGCACTGGGCAAACATCTGCTCAACCCAGAGCCAACAGCAGGCAAACAAAAGTCTAACACCTGCTCAGATCAAGGCCGACACCAGACCAACACCTGCCTGACTTAAGGTCAACAACCGGCCAGAACCAGGGCAACACCTCTTCAGTGTAGGGCCAACACCAGACCAACATCTGCTCAGCCTGAGGCCAGCAAATTTCAGGCATCTGAAACTGGCAAAAATGTGCATGTTTTCTCCCATAATTTCTCATATTAATCACTGTCTACTCACCTGGGCTGCTGCAAACTCCTCTACTTTAAAACCGCTCCTCATATACAAAATCAGTCACAGTTAAGCTCCACCTCCACTTTGCAGCCTTATACAACTCAGATCACCTGCAACAAGTGTCACCAGAGGAGCTGCTAGAGGTGAGATCCCCTTCAGGAAAAAAGCATTTGGTTTGTCAGTTTTTACGTACAAGGCAGCTAATGAGTGAAATACACTCGCAAAAAACGTAAGAGAGTCCATTTCATACATTTAAAAAAAGCTAAGAAATCCCTGAATCCCTTGTAGTTCCTGGTTTACATCTTCATTTGGTGTGAAATGTGTTGTTGTTGTTGTGAGATGGAGTATGTGTATATAGAGATATGTATATCTTTGTCTTTACCGTAATTATTGCTTCTTTTACCAGGTTAAATGGCTGCACTCCTTCATTCTGCCAATGGAAACTAGGCTTTTGGCTACAACTGGGTTATACTGAAAATGTTCCTTAAAGTACATTGTCCCTCTACAACAAATAAATGAATGAATGTGAGAAAGAAGATCTTGCAGCTTATTCTCACCATATTCTCATGGGGTGTGTGTGTGTGTGTCAAACTATTCTGTGATTAGTCAGAAATTAGAAGTGGACATGCTAGCGGCTACTCCGTGAGCTCCCAGATGCTAATATTCACAGTGTGAGCACTAATCTCTCCTGGGTGGAGATCGTACTGTGTGTGGGTGTATGATGAATGAATGGAGCCATCTGACGGACACAGTTGTCAAAATGTCTGGCCAGTATCTGAAATTATAAGAGAAGTGAATCTGGGAGGGCTCTACAGTTCTCTACACGGCCCACACCATGAAAACAAAAGCCTAACACCTGCTCAACTCAAGGCCAACGCCTGTTTAACTGAGGACCTGAACCAACACCAACAAGATAACAACACATACTATACTCAGGGCTAAGAGCAGGACAACAACATGTTTTGATGAGGTTCAACCTTTCTCTAAAGGCCTGCACCAGTACCAAGCAAACATCAGGCCAGCACCTGCTCAATTTAGGACTAAAAACAGAACAACAATGGTTTGTCAAAGGACGCCCACCAAAACCAAGTAAACAACAAGACAAAACCAATACCAGGTCAACATATTCTGTTCTTAGGGCCCACACCATGGAAACCAAAGTCCAACAGCTGCACAACTGGAGGCCAAAAACAGGTCAACACCTGTTTGACTAAAGGCCGACACCAACACCAAGAAAACAACAGGCCAACAACAGGTCAGCAGCTCTTTAATTCAGGGTCAATACCAGATCGAAATATTCTCAACTTAGGGGCCACATTATGTCAAAACCAAAGTCCAACACCTGCGCAGCTCAAGGCCAAAAATAGGTCAACACCCACCTGACTAAAAGATGGCACCGATACCATTCTCGACTTAGGGCCCACACCGTGCAAACCAAAGACCAACACCTGCGCAACTCGAGGCCAAAAACAGGTCAACATATGTTAGACTGAAGGCCTTCACCAAAACCAAGCAAACAACAGGCAAAAAGTCACTATACTCAGGGCTAAAAACAGGCCAACAACAGGTCAGACACCATCTTGTTGATATTCATCACTTTTCTAAGATCCCACGAAAATATAAGGTCTGTCTAAATATTGATACTGGTTGTTCCTTATTTTGCACTAATTACTTTTCTTCTAAAAAGACTTTGTGCAGTAAAAGGGGAATTATTTATTTTATTTTATTTTATACTGTTTAAACTGGTTGAACTAACTAGAGGCAAAGTTACGAAGTTATTCGATGATCGTGACGTTTCAAGTAAAAAGTATCGGTGCTGGCCTCGGTATCGGTGATACCAGTCCTGTATTTTCTTGGTCTCGGATCGATACTAAAATCCCCAGTATCGCCCACCCACAGTCTCTTGACTGTCAACTGTTCAGCAGCACTAAACAAATGCAAAGTGACGACAAAGGACTGCTGATGAAAACGAAAAGGACTCGTCTCAGTCTCTGTTAGAGCCTATGATGTGTGTTCTGGTGCATGAATGTGCGAATAATCCAGCGTACGTGTGCATGTCGCATGTGTAACGGTGTGTTTAGCCAAATGTCAGCCCAGCGATGCGGCAGCAGCTACTTCAACCACACACACACACAAAATCTGTTTCATGTTCAATTACACAGAGACTCTGTTCATGCGAGCCGATGCTTTCCTCTCCCTCGTTTGGTTTTCTTAGCAGCTGCTGTCCATCCGTCCATCCGTCCGCCCGTCCGCTGTTCTGTTCTTTTTCCGTTGTTTTTTTAATCATCGGGTGCTCGGCTGAGCTCTGTGCTCTCCCTTTAACCTCTGGAGGTTAAACACCAAACACTCAAACGCATTCTGCTGATGGGAAGGAAGACGAGGAAAGACAAAGGATGGTGAGGAACAAGTAAAAGCTTTCACAGTCCTCTGGACAGTTCTCAGAAAAGACGAGAAAAAAGGGCAATAAAGGTTAAAACCTTAACAAGACTCACTTATTGTCGACAGATTCTCTGATGTTTTTTGGCCAGAGACGAGCAGTTAATGGTGTCACATGAACCGTAGTCAATCAGAGATACAGACAAACCTTTGACACGACTTTGTAAGTGGAAATTTTGACATGTTCAGAAATGGTGGAAGTTAATATGCTCTAATTTAGCTGTAATTTTATGATAAGCACGAGGAAGATGTTGATATTCCAAACAGCTTCATCCCTTCATTACACATTTCCATTCCCAACTGGGGCTTCGACTACGGTATCGCTATTTAATCATTTCAGCTCTGATTCACAAGATCACAGTGTCACTGGTTCCAGACGTTGGTGTTATCTCCTTAATCTTCTAGTTCTAGTTTTTCAACTTTCACATATCTTCAGTTTTGTGGAGATCTTCTCTAAAACAGAAACAAAAAAACAAAAAAACAAACAAAAAATCAGATAATGCCTCGTTTGTCTGATTTCTGATTTTGTGCACAAATGGAAAATGGAAAAAACAGATGGAGGATTTAACTCCAAAAGCATAAGTGGGAAAAGTGGGAATAAGTGACTTTTTACTCAATAAATGTTAAATGTTATAACTAAATGTTAAATCTAAATGTTAAATGTTAAATCTAAATGTTAAATGTTAAATCTAAATGTTAAATGTTATAATTAAATGTTAAATCTAAATGTTAAATGTTATAACTAAATGTTAAATCTAAATGTTAAATGTTAAGACAGAAAATAATTGAGGACCACTGGTCCAGTAGCTGTGTTTTCAAAGCGTCACAGCTGATATTTTGTGTACACAGCTGAACACGTCGTAAGCATCTGAAGGTAACGTGATATTTTTGTGATATATTTGAAGCTGTTTTACACCAAAAATCTGTGTAAATCTCTGAAAGAAAAAAACATCCTCTTCCAACATAAACAAACAGGAACAGATAAACAGTTGCAAATATCCCACTGCAACCTCTGTGTGTCTCCAGTCACTATTCAGAGAGGAGGCTGTATCCATGGCAACTAGGCAGAAGGATAATTATGGGATGAGTCAGAGCCGATAACTTTCTTTTTGTCTTTTTTTTATGTGTTTTTGTGTTCATCTGTTTGTCTGGATCGTCAATGAACAGAACAGTGATATGAAAATGTGTTTAGTCTTAGGCTCTAATTTGATTTTGTTTATTTATATCAGTGAAATTAAAGATATAATGTGTTTTCCTCAGAGATATTTGAATGTGATGTGTTAAATTATGTATTAATGTTACATTTCTTTTAATTTTAAGTATTTTGAGCTTCACATTAAAGATGTGTTCAAAAACAACAACAGCACAGCACTAGAAAACACCACATCCATGGTGAAGCACGGTAGTAACAGCATCATGTTTTGGGGCATCTTCCGCTTGAGCTTGGGCTTTAGTTAATACCCTCTATCAGCTGGATTTAGTGATGGGATCTTCTATCTTATATATAAATAATTTCTAGTCTCTTCCTGTGCCTAGAACCTCACTGGGGGCAAAAAGAAGCAACCAACATAAATAACTTCATGACTAGAACCTCCTCAGTGGTTCCACCAACTGCAGAGATCTTTCTCATCTAGACTATGTTGGTAGATGCTACCACCAGTTGATGGACACCTACAACCTTTGTCACTTATACCTAAAAACCCAAAACGAGGAGCAGAACTTGGATCAGCTGCTCCCATTTGTCATCGCCCTGAAGATCAGATTAGTCCAGTTTGGTACAAGATCTACTTAATGTTCCCCTTGAATTTCTACTTGACAACCTCAGCCACACATAGAACCATGTTTATAGAGTCACCTGTGATCTTTAATAATACTCAAAAAGTAGGACCTCCTCAGGTCAGGTGTCAAACACCTGGACCAGTCAGTTTAAGTGGGCGCCTCCTCAGAGCTCAGATTAGTCAAACTTGATGCAGAAACATTGTAAAAATTCAACGTTTTCTTGTTGCTATCGTCTTCCTGTGCATCTAGAACCTCAGTGGTAGAAACTGTATCAGACACATTTCTAGTCTTTGGTGTTTGGAGATAAACCAATACTGTATCCCAGCAGCAGAACTTATTCCTACTAGGAAGGAAGGAAGGAAGGAAGGAAGGAAGGAAGGAAGGAAGGAAGGAAGGAAGTTACAAGGAGCTCACAGCAGACACTGGAAACGAAATTATTAACTTATTTTCTTTTGGGTTCTCTTTGTTTTCTCCCAGAACTTACTCGGATGTAGATGTTTGGACGTGGACGTAAATAAATTGGATTAAGAACTAATTCAATCCTCAACAGTTCCAGAGATAAACAGATGTCAACTAAAGATGCTGCTGATATTCAGCCTCAGGAAAGACTCTCTGTGTCCCTGACAGATGTTAAAGAGCAGTAACATTCAGAAAACGGTATCATGACACCGCACTGACTCTGAGAGAAGCTTCCTGTAAAAGGCAACAAGATTAACGTGAGCCCAGAGGGGCTAGCGCTAACGGTTAGCTCCCTCTACACTCCTTAAATTTTGTAGTTGCTGGTGAAGTTCAACAATATAACACCACACCTCTGCAGCCTGAAGTAAAACAGAGGAAAGCTGAACTGGGTCTGTCGTCTTCTTTTTTCTGCTGCTCGTTATTTCCACTTATCGTCATTTTGTTTCCTCAAAACAAAACTGAGTCAGATGTGAATTATTTATTTCTGAATCCAAAAAAATCTTAAAAAAGAAAAATGTTTCAGTTTCATAAACTTCCACAAAGTTAATCAGGACTCAGAGACGATGATGAAGATGGAGGAGGAGGAGGAGGAGGAGGAGGAGGAAAATATATAGAGGACAAAGAAGAGGAGCAGCAGGAGAAGAAGGTGATGATGATGAAGAGGAGGAGGAGGAGGAGGCAGCGATGTGTGAATGAGGAGTGAGAGGAGGAACCAACCTGAGTCGGAGCTGTACATGTAGACGAAGCGGGTCCAGGAGAAGTGGTCCAGGAGGGACATGAGGGGCTCCTGGAGCTGGGGCCGGAGCTGGAGGACAAACTGGTTGTTGGTCTGGACCGGGAAGGACGGCGTGACAAAGCAGACGTGGAGAGAACCACAGAACGACATCAACATGTTCACCGTCTTCCGGTCGTACAGACCCATGATGGCGTAAACCCCCTTGGAGAACTGGGAGCAGACTGGGACAGGAGGAGGAGGAGGAGGAGGAGGAAGAGGAGGAGGAGGGGGAGGAGGAAGAATAAGTGTTATTAACTCATCAGACTTCACAGCTGAGTGCTGACAATGATCTGATGCTGCTCCTGGTGGGGTCGTAAAGAACGTGGTCCATCTATTAAAGAACAGGAGGAGGAGGAGGGAAATGATGAAGAAGAATAAGGAGACAGAAAAAGTGTGAAGAAGAAGGAGAAGAAGAAAAAGGAGCTACTATTAGTAGTAGTATTTGTAGTTGGAGGTTAGGAAGCTAGGAAGAACTATTCTTAGCAGGGTGCCTAGGAAGCTAGGGGGAGCTACTATTAGCTAGGAGGCTAGGAAGCTAGGGGGAGCTAATACTTGCTATAATGCTGGGAGGTTGCTACTATTAGCTTGGAGGCTAGGCAGCTAAGGGGATTAGCTAGGAGGCTGGGAAGAACTATTATTAGCTGGGAGGAGACTATCAGCTACGATACTAGGAAACTAGAAAATGCCACTAGCTGGGAGGCTAGGAAGCTAGTAGGAGCTACTAACAGAGAGTCTTTCCTGAGGCTAACAGAACAGAGAAGCTAGGGGGATTAGCTAGGAGGCTAGGAAGAACTATTCTTAGCAGGGTGCCTAGGAAGCTAGGGTGGGCTACTATTAGCTAGGAGGCTAGGAAGCTATCCTAGGGAGCTACTATTAGCTAGGAGGCTAGGAAGAACTATTCTTAGCAGGGTGCCTATGAAGCTAGGAGGAGCTAGCTTGCTAGGATCCTAGGAAACTAGGAACAGCTATGAGCTGGGATGCTAGGAAGCAAGGAGGTGCTACTATAAGCTAGGAAGTGCTACTAGCTAGGAGGCTAGGAAGTTAGCATGAGCTACTATTAGCTGGGAGGTTAGGAAGTTAGGAGGCGCTCCTATTAGCTGGTAGGCTAGGAAGCTAGAGGAACTACTATCAACTGAGAGGCTAGGAAGCTAGGAGGAGCTACTATTAGCTAGAAGGCTAAGAACTACTCTTAGAAGGGTGCCTAGGAAGCTAGGAGGAGCCACTACTTGCTATGATGTTAGGAAACTAAGAACAGCTATGAGCTGGGATGCTAGGAAGCTACGAGGAGCTACTGTTGGTGACTGAGATACAGAAAAAAAGAGGAGGAGATGAAAAATGAGAAAAAGGAGGAGGGAAATAGAAAGAACAGAAATAAGGAGGGGGAGAATCAGACCCTGTGCTTTTCCTTTCTATCTTCGTCTCTGTCTTGTTTTATTTCTAAGCTCCAGTTTCAAATCCAGGTCACCAAACAAACCTGATTTTACTCTTCAGTCAACGTCTGTATTTTATTCATTCATTTGTTTTATTTATTTATTTTCTTTTTTGTGGTAGTGTCCTTATCTTCACGGTGAACAGGCGTGACGAGGCGCTCTAAAGGCTTCCACGCTATAAATCCCCAAACACACAACGGATATAATCAAATAACTCCTCATGCGGAGCCTCCTCACAGCTTCACAGGGATTAAGACTTAAGACAAAATAACCACAAGTCTTTCTGTCCGAGGCCAAATAAAAACCAGTCATCACCCGGAAAGTCCTCGTCTGGACTGAGACGTGTTGAAGGCTCTTAAAATTAGAAACATAAAGTCACAGAGCAAATAAAATAAAAATCCAGAGTTTTTAATGTTATCTACTATTCTAAAGGTTGAGTGAGCAATTAGTCAGATTATCAGATGTCTAGTGAGCAAAGTCTGCGTTTCAGCCTAAATGTGACGCTGCTGTGAAGTGCCCTTTTGTTTTAAAGATTTTATTTTTGCCGGTGGCATTTTGCTCTCGTTAAATGGGCCGTGGTGGAGGACATGACATTAAAAGCCCGAAGAAAACTGGATGGAGAGATGGGCCTAATGTGTGTCCTTTAATCTGGTGTTTGTGGAAGATGAGTATTAAATATGAGTGGAAGCTGTTCGTGATTTTAGACATTGAAGAATTAACTGAGGTTGACTGTGATGTCTCGTGTGTCTGGACCAAAAAGTTGTACTTGAATGCACCACAAAGACTAAAGCCTACGACCAGCTGGTCGTAACGCCTGAGAGGTCACAACTCTCCACACCAGCAGGTGGCAGCATTCTGGATTCATCATTCAAAAAAGGAAACAATAAGAGCGACTATTAGTTGTGAGGCTAGGAAGCTAGGAAGAGCTACTAATAGCTGGGAGGCTAGGAAGCTAGGAAGAGCTACTATTAGCTGTGAGGCTAGCAACCTATGAGGCGCTACTATTAGCTGAGAGAATAAGAAGCTAGAAGGAGCTGCTATTGGCTGGGAGGCTAGGACGCTAGGAGGAGCTACTATTAGCTGGTAGGCTAGGAAGCTAAGAGGAGCTACTATTAGCGGAGAAGCTAGCAACCTATGAGGAGCTACGATTAGCTAGGAGGCTAGGAAGCTAGGAAGAGCTACTATAGGCTGGGAGACTAGGAAGCTAGGGGGAGCTGCTATTGGCTGGGAGGCTAGACTACTAACTGGGTGGCTGGGAGGAGCTACTATTAGCTAGGATGCTAGGCTACTAACTGGGTGGCTGGGAGGAGCTACTATTAGTTTGGATGCTAGGCTACTAACTGGGCGGCTGGGAGAAGCTACTATAAGCTAGGATGCTAGGCTACTATCGGGGAAGCTGGGAGAAGCTACTATCAGAGATTGACATCGTGTCAACGATTTACGACCCAAAAAGTTTCAGCTTTGAGTCAGGGAGGTGTCAGGATGGCCGAGTGGTCTAAGGCGCCAGACTCAAGGTGACAAACCTTCCTGTACGAGGGACTTCTGGTCTCTGAATGGAGGCGTGGGTTCGAATCCCACTTCTGACAGCACTTTTTGGGACATGCGGTAGAAACTGTTTCTTGTTTTTATTCATGTTGTAGGGGGCGAATGCTAATGTTTCTGGGGGTTAAAACCTGTTAGCACAGAGAGGAGATGGTTAGGGGTTAGCATTAGGGGTTAGCGTTAGGGTGAGAGAATGCTCTACGTTAATGGGAAGTCCTCACAAAGTCAGAAACATGGGTTTGTGTTTGCATGTCCTTGGTGCAGCCTCTGATCCCTTTGGCCAACGCTAACATGCTAACAACAAGCCCATTCCCTCTGAGCAGGCTAGTGCTGGAAATAACTATTCCCTGTGGGGGCCATGCTATCATGCTAACGAGGTATCTGTCTCTCAGTATTAGCGGCGCTGTCTCTCAGGGAGGACGTGCCCCTCCTTCGTCAGAAAAGGCCGAGCTGCAGAGAGTCGACAGATGCTGAGAGCCTTGGGAATATTTGTAGATATTTGTGTTTGGGTCAAAACGTCCTCGTGATGGAGTCCAGATGTACAACCTCTGGGATGAAACATGTGAACAGCTGTTCGTGATCAATGAGCCACATTTACCTTCCAACCTAATAAATGTTGATTTCATAAGTACAGACACTCAAAACATGAATAAAGGTATAATATAAACTACATTTTTTAAAAATATTAATAATCAAGGATTACATATAAGTAAGGGGCGTGGCTACTCTGATTGACAGGTGTGTTTCCTCATAAGCTCCAATCACACTTCCACTTATTTCATCTTTTCAGATTCAGATTCAGATTCAGAGAAAATAATCAATCAAACAAACAAACAATAATAATAATCAGCAGTAGAAATTCAATGAATAAATAAATCCACTGGATAAATAGATACAATAAATAAATAGATAAAACCTTTAAAGGTTTTAACCTAAAATGAGTGGAGTCTGTGTTGAAAAGTTCAACAGCAGATTAAACTATAATAGACTTGGTGGAATGGACTCACATGATAACTAGAGAGCCAGAGATTTCTGAATATACTTTAATAATTGTTATTTTTGTCCCTCACAAACCAACAGGTTAAATAAAACTTCAGTTCAATAAAAGAATGATAAAAGCTAAAATCTTTTGGCTCAACAAAGAAGATCAACGCAACAATTTCCATCAGTCTTTTTGAGTTCTGATTATTATTTCCCCTACAACCAACAGCGTTTTTAATTATAACCTGCTTAACATCTGCTGACGTAAACGATAATTTTTAAGTTTATAACTCATAAAATTCAAGTACTTTCTTCACATTATTTCAAAGAAACCTTTAGGTGTTGACCTGCATTTTAAAATCCAGTTGTTCCAATTAGATCTTTTCATTAAAGCACAAAACAAACGTCTCACCTAGAACCTAGAACTATTACATTAGGATATTATTTTACTAGCTAGAGGGGATACTATTAGCTAGGAGGCTAGGAAGCTAGAGGAGATACTATTAGCTAGGAGGCTAGGAAGCTAGAGGAGATACTATTAGCTAGGAGGCTAGGAAGCTAGAGGGGATACTATTAGCTAGGAGGCTAGGAAGCTAGAAGGGATACTATTAGCTAGGAGACTAGGAAGCTAGAGAAGATACTATTAGCTAGGAGGCTAGGAAGCTAGAAGGGATACTATTAGCTAGGAGACTAGGAAGCTAGAGAAGATACTATTAGCTAGGAGGCTAGGAAGCTAGAGAAGATACTATTAGCTAGGAGGCTAGGAAGCTAGAGGGGATACTATTAGCTAGGAGGCTTGGAAGAGCTAATGACTGACAAGCTATGAAACTAGGGGAACTACTATTAGCTTGTAAGCTAGGAGGAGCTACTATTAGCTGTCCAGCTATGAAGCTAGGGGTGCTACTATTAGCTAGGAGCATAGAAACCTAGGAAAAACTATTCTTAGCATGGTGCCTAGGAGGCTAGAAGGAGCTACTATTAGCTTGGATGCTAGGCTACTATCGGGGCGGCTGGGAGGAGCTACTATTAGCTTGGATGCTAGGCTACTATCGGGGCGGCTGGGAGGAGCTACTATTGGAGACTGAGGAGTCAGGATGGCCGAGTGGTCTAAGGCGCCAGACTCAAGGTGACAAACCTTCCTGTACGAGGGACTTCTGGTCTCTGAATGGAGGCGTGGGTTCGAATCCCACTTCTGACAGCACTTTTTGGGACATAAAACTGTTTCTTGTTTTTATTCATGTTGTAGGGGGCGAATGCTAACGTTTCTGGGGGTTAAAACCTGTTAAGCACAGAGAATCGTCATCTAACAAACGTCTCACTTTATAGTAGAACTATTACATTAGGATAATATTTTACTACATTACAGTGTGAAATTATATAGATCAAGATCTCGAGGAAACAAAACCTTGTTTTCTTAATTTAACGAGACAAATAATTCCAGAAAACATAATATGTGACGGCATGGCCGCTTAGGGCTTCCGTAGATTTAGATTACGGAACATTTTGAATTAAAGGAAACAGGAAGTAAACTATAACAAATATCATTAATTAACGATTTAAGGAAGAAGGGTGAGATGTAAATTTAATTAAAAGAATATTTATTTTGCTTATTATGTACTACAACTGTATGTGCTTCTATAATAACCTCATTTACATTTTGATATATTTGCATTTTTTGTTAGATCTTGATGAACGTTTCTGTTGTATGAGTTGTGCTCAGGGTTCATTCAGAGGTTCGACCCTGTAGACCACATCAGACCCTGATTAGACCTGAGACCGTTTCCCTGATCTCCTCTGATTGGCCGAATGAAAACCACATGCTCCTACACTGGCAGAGATGAAGGGTGAACACTAACCCAGTGAAACGTTTAACGAGGACACTGGGGCCGACCTCGTTGAAGCTCCTCCATTCAGACATCTCGCTCCTCGCCACCGGAGGCTTTTAGACAGAATTTATTCAACAGAGCCCAGAGACGACGACGGCTCCGACAAGAGCCTCGGGCTCCACAGCTGAGACCACGTCTCCCACAGACCTCTGACAAATAACCACCACGCAGCAACAGGGAGCTCAGAGAACAGGGATCAGGGAAGGACTCTCCACTGCAGGGCGGAGGCGGGAAAAGTGAGGACGTCGCCTCCTCCTCCTCCTCCTCCTCCTCCTCCTCCGTCGTCTGCTGCCTCCCTCCACCCGACTGTTTGTGCTCCAGACGGGACGGCCCGGAGACACCGACGATCAGGTCACTGTTTCAGGACGTCGCTCTGCATTCGCGTCAGTCGGCGTCAGGTCACGGTTCCAGCGTCTGAGAGGACGACGCTTGTTTCAGCCTGAAGTCTGTGACATTCACACGGCCCCGAAACGCAGAGACGCAGACATCTCATCCATGTTTACTTCCTCTTCCTCTTCCTCTTCCTCGTCCTCTTCTTGTGTCTGATGTTGTTTCTGTTTGTCCGACATGAGTCCAAGGATTCAGATTAATTAGAGTTAATCTCCTCTGGTTCTGTCTCTGTTTGAGTCCAGATTGTGGAGTCAAAGATTTTTACAGAACGATAACGACAGACACACTTTATCATTTCTGATTCTCTCTGGTTCTATCTCTTGTTCTCTCTGGTTCTGTCTCATTTTCTTTCTCTGGTTCTATCTCTGGTTCTCTGTAGTTCTCTTTCTCTCTGCTATCGTGTCCTAATGTTTCTAATGTGATAACGTGTGATAACAAGTGTCTGAATCAGCTCTGATGTTCTAATGCTCCGTTTACATTTGTTTACAATTTAGGAACAAGGAACCAGATGTGGTGAATTCATCGATCTAGATTTTCTAAATGATAATTTAAATACAAAAAAAAAAAAAAACAATAAAAAAATAAACCTGGAGAACGTGAGAGTCTGTGAGATGTGATCATCTGTTGAGTTTTGCCGTCGACAGTTTAAAGTTCAATAAACTGAGTTTTCACTTTTCCTGCCCCGTGACTCTGGAGCTCTACACAACCAGCTGTTGTGACGTGTTCACCAGAAGCTGCGAACTCTCCGTGTAAAAGCGCCGCTTCGTTGAATAAAGGTTATTGAAAGAGGAGCGGTCAGGACGGGAGGAGCTCAGATGAAAGGAGGCGATGTGAGATTTGAACGTGAACTCCCAGAGAGCTGAACGCCACCGACTCAACCTCAGGCTCTAATTAATGTGTTTAGGAGCGATGCTGAATAATAGATTAAATGACTGCCTTCCTCAGGCTAACACACACACACACACACACACACACACACACACACACACATCGATTCACACACACAAAGTCATTTAGGCAACTGTTGCCTCCCGGGCATCAATGCAATAATCTCCTGCTGAGAACACACACACACACACACACACACACACACACACACACACACACACACACACAGGGAGATGAGGAGGCTTCGTCCACATGGAGGTTGCAGGTTCAAATCCCGTCTGTCTGCTCAGCGTCTGAACTGAACCTCGTTTCTACATTTACATCTTAGTCTCTATGTTTCCATTGGTTAAATAATAAATGGACAGGAAGAGGAGGAGGAGGAGGAGGAGGAGAAGGAGATAAGAGGTGGAGGAGGAGGAGGAGAAGAAGAGGAGGAGGAGATAAGAGGAGGAGGAGATAAGAGGAGGAGGAGGAGGAGGAGAAGATAAGAGGAGGAGGAGATAATAGGAGGAGGAGGAGGAGAAGATAAGAGGAGGAGGAGGAGGAGGAGAAGATAAGAAAAATAAGAAGATGAGGAGCTGAAAGATGAAGAGGAAGGAAAGAGGATGGAGATTATTATTATTATTATTATTATTATTATTATTATTGGCTGGTTTCTATGACGTCATTCAACTAAACTGAGCCTCGAAACAAAAAAAAACAATCACATCAGTTTAACCAGAAATTTAATTATTCTGCTAAGAGTTTGTAATAATTTATTCTTATCTCAGTTGTTTGAAGCAAAGTCAGTCAGTCTGTCGCTCTAAATCAATTTCTCCTCTCAAAGCTTTTAATTCTTTTCTGTTTTTAACAATTTCACCAGATAAAAAATACTCATCAAAATCTTTTTTTGCTCATATACACAAATCATTTGCATGTTCAGAATAAATCACTAAAATCAAATCAAATCACTAACAACCATGGAAGAGAAAGTAAAAAAACAAACCACTTTAGCACTTTTGACCAAATGAATTCCATTGGGTATAACCACTAAATTATATTTATTCAGAAATATAATTTATGAATAAATAAGAATTACATGTAAATTCCAGGACTGCTTAGCTAGCTCTACTATCAAAGAACAAATATATGTAGCTAAAATGCTAAAGTAAGACTAGCTGTAGTTGTGCTTCATTCACTTGCAGCAGCAGGACAACAGCTGTACATGATATGTGGCCTTAAAAGTCCAGTTGCAGAACTTACACTAGTGTTTTTGTATTTTCTACAATAAGATTTTGTTCCTAGTTTTCAGTGTTATTGTATTGTTATGAGGACACAAGAAAAGACGTATAAGTGAAACTGAAGCGTGCAACAAACTGGGTTAAGGCGTCTGCGCGTAATAAACAACTTCAATGAGCATTAGCGTCATTGTGAAATGAACTGGATGTACAGTTTCACATGAGATGGTAAATATTGGTGGATCCTCTCTTTCCATTCACAGCAGATGTTGGACACAGCTGCAGATTTTTCCGTGAAGCTTGTTTCATTAATACCGTCGATGTGTTCACAAATCCCTTGTGGTGCTCAGCTGTGCTCTCGTTCCAGATGTCTGGACTGTTCACTGAGCTCACACACAGGAAGTCAAAGGAACCAATGCTTCAGAAAAGCAGAACTTAAACATGTGCACAAAGAGGCATGGAGGTGACAGCATCATGTTTCAGGGCTCGTTCTGCTGATGAAGGTTGGAGGCGATGGTTAATGTTTCTAGTGTGTGGACGGAGCTAGTTCTTCTTCTATTAGAAAAGAAAACAGCATGGCTGGTGGAGGTAGAGCAGAGCGTAGTATTTATTAAATGAAAAGATGAGTGAGTCGGGAGGAAGCGTGGGCGGGGCATCGATATCGTGGCTCCACGTCTGGACCATAGTGATCAGACTCTGGATCCATAGTCGCACGATAGCGCCGCCCACATCCCCGGGAAATAAGATCGGTTTGACCAGTGAGAGGAAGTCGTGGTGTCCATATTTATATACAGTCTATGTAGAGACGTGTTTAGTCCATATTTATATACAGTCTATGGAGGAGGCGTGTTTAGTCCATATTTATATACGGTCTATGGAGGAGACATGTTTAGTCCATATTTATATACAGTCTATGGAGGAGACGCGTTTAGTCCATATTTATATACAGTTTATGGAGACGTGTTTAGTCCATATTTATATACGGTCTATGGAGGAGACGTGTTTAGTCCATATTTATATACAGTCTATGGAGGAGATGTGTTTAGTCCATCTTTATATACAGTCTATGGAGGAGATGTGTTTAGTCCATCTTTATATACGGTCTATGTAGGAGACGTGTTTAGTCCATATTTATATACAGTCTATGGAGGAGACGTGTTCAGTCCATATTTATATACAGTCTATGGAGGAGACGTGTTCAGTCCATATTTATATACAGTCTATGGAGGAGACGTGTTCAGTCCATATTTATATACAGTCTATGGAGGAGACGTGTTTAGTCCATCTTTATATACAGTCTATGGAGGAGATGTGTTTAGTCCATCTTTATATACGGTCTATGGAGGAGACGTGTTTAGTCCATATTTATATACAGTCATGGAGGAGCGTGTTTAGTCCATCTTTATATAACGTCATGGAGGAGATCGTGTTAGTCCATATTTATATACGGTCTATGGAGGAGACGTGTTTAGTCCAATTGATTACAGTAGGGAAGTCAGCTGTGGTGTTAGTCCATTTTATATATATAGTGGTCTTTCTATGGAGAGAGGAGACGTTTGGGGGTTTTTGTCCATGTTTATATACAGTCTATGAGTTCATCCGACCAAACCTGCATTTTACATAGTGAATTTTTAAGTAGGAACCAAAATGGCGGATGGTGTTTCCTTCAGCTAAATGTTGGGAGTGTTTTCTCAAACCAGAGTCTGTGTCTGATAAACCATATTATAGTGACTCATGTCTCTTCTCTCCTTAGATGAACTCCATCACAAACAATCTCAGCTGCACTGAGACACTTGTTAGAGACCACGCTGTCCTCTTTTAAATCAATGTCCAGGGCTACAAACACAAAGACTGAGCCTTCAGTCATCGTCCTTTAAACACAAGTCCTGACTCTGTTCAGTGCTGCAGGTTATTTTTTCTAAACGACGGAGCAGCTGCACCTGAGCTGATCCCTCCACCCTCTGGATACTACAGATAAACCTCGTCTCTCTTTCTGTCTCGTTTGTCCATTTCATGCTCAGTCTTCTCGGATGAAGCCACTAGTTTTCATTCGTCTCCATTTAAAGCTCTCTCTTGTCCATTTTCTCTCCTGTGACGCGTTAAGTTGATGGGGTTTCTTTATGTGGAGTGATTGTGCTGTAGCAGGTGAATCATCAGAGGAGGTAATCACACGGCTGATTTTTACGGGGTTAAATGGTGCGTTGCATGGCTCGGGTCAAGGTCAAGGGACATGTGGAAGTTATGGGACGTTATATAACACGTAAAGAAATAAAATAATATACAGGAAGCCATGTATCGACCAGAAAACTGATGAAGTTGACTCAAAAAAACACCAGTTTGGTTCCTACCATGAAATCCTACATGAGGTCATGGAGCAATGGGCATCAGGCATCACTGACGGTATTTTATTTTTAAATATATGAACCGAAGTAACATGATGCTGCAGCCGCCATGCTTCCCCATTGTTTATGATGCTCTTTGGTCATGTGCTTTAAATTTTCCACTTTTATTTAACTGGAAATGGACGAATTGTAAATTATCCAAGAAAGTAATAAATAAAATGGGCAGAAATCTCCAGAAACTTGATTATTATCTATCAAATAACAAACGTTTCACCTTTCAGTGGGTCTATTACATCATGTTGTTATTGTCATTACTGGACGGAAATAATACATGAGTCATCTCTACTTGTTGGTCTGTTTCGCTCTGTAACATCTCCACCCAAACACTAGGCGGCGCTGTGTCTTTTTTACGAGTCGGGTTCATTTTTTTCCTGCTTTACTTGCAACAATAGCGACTGAAACTTTTGCTGAAATTTTGCTGAAACTTCTTTGAGGACAAGTCGTGTGAATTTGCGTAGAGACGGTTGAAGCAGCTGGAAACGCTAAAGAAGAAACATGCTTCTACCAAACGGACCAATCACGGCTCTGGAGCTCTGCATCACAGCAACGTGAAATTGGATTTCATGGAGATTTCAAAAAAAGCTGAAGCATCTGATTTTTCTCAGCGCAAATATACACTCGTTTTTGTTTTTGCTTGTGTTGATTTTAATTGAAGTGTTTTTGTTCATTTGTTTGCACAATTAAAATTTAACCTAAATATTAAACAAAAGTAAAAATGTTTTTGCAACAGAATAACTGCAAAAAATCAAACAATGAATCAGCTTCTCATAAAAACACTGAATGCATCTATGTGTATTTGTAACATTAGTCCATAAACGATGGTAAATAAAGAGGCTGATCACTAATAGACTGATCAAAATTAGCATAATTTCCTCATGAACTCTGTGTTCAGCTCCCACCAGCTTCTAGTCCTTGTTTCTTACTATAACCCCCCCATGTTCTCCCCAGTCTGTTGTCATGTGAAATGTAAAACAGGCCCAGCTCTCCGTCCTCTGAGGCACAAAAACAAACATCTTTCTGAAACTCCAGCGTTTTACGCTCAGACTGAGCTCGGTCTCTTTTATCGGGGAAGCAACACGACTGAAAACTAATTAGACAAACCACCAGCTGACCCGTCTCTGCAGAAAGGAAACACCTCAACATGCATCAGCAGTCGTCACGAAGAACAGACGGATTAAAGAAAGCTGTAATCACTGGGGACGGGGACGGGGACGGGCACCTCAACGATAACGTGCTCACGCTAACGGTGCTTATGCTAACGGTAGTAACTGAATTTTTAATTAGCTCAGCCCCCTTAGCTCTATTTATTATTATTATTATTTTATTAAGAACAGTAACGTAGCTACAGAAACGTCAGGATGAAATCAGAGATCAGCACAAATAAATATCTCACATATTCAACTCACTACTGACCACAATATTCACAAATATAAATACAGACGGAAACTCACAGGGAAAAAAGAGACAATGGGACAGATTATAAAATTAATTATGAATTCTAGGGCGTCGTCTAAAATAAAATATAATGTCATTCAAACTGAATGAGTGGGTAACGTTAAGGGTTTGAAGGGTTTGAAGGGAATGTGAATCCGGATCTGCCCAGATATTCAAAAACCATCTGGGGGACGGTTTCAAAATGAGAGGAGTCAATATCAGAAGATTCTCCAAAGGAAGGTTTAGCTTTACTAGAAATACAATATCTATGGGATAATAACCACGACCTTTTCCCGTCTATGTCCATCATCAGATCCATCATCTCCAGTTAAACTAGGAACAACAGATATTTTGAAGATATCAGTGAATATGCTTGTTGCTCTATTGCTGTGATGTCACGTCAGTTTTTCTCCTGCACGGATGGAAGTGAAGCTTCAACACGTCTGAGACCAAACGTTTGTCTAAAGTTTGTCTGGACTTCACCTCTAAAGATGCAACAAGGAGGAAACACCTGGAATTAGATTCAACATCTGACCACACATAGAATTAGCATTAGCATTAGCATAGCATTTTATTAAAAGACCTGACAATATTTTATATTGGTTCATTTAGTTGTATTTATATTATTTAACCTCCTCAGACCCAACCGCTTGTTTAAAATGCAACTTCATTTCTTTAAGATAAGTTTAAGATCTTCAGATATTTGGGATCAGTTGAACCTAAGAAGAATAAACAATCAGCAGCATCGTTGACCTGGACGTAGTTTTTGAAAGAAACCATGTGGACACAGATTATTTCTGTGTAAATTACAATTTAAATCACTAATGTGAAACAAAAATATAAAACTGGAAATGATCAAATCCCAACGTCCTCTAACGAGTACATGTTAATTAAACTATAAAAGTTAATGAGAACAAATAAACAAGTGTCCTGACCCTTCGCTAACGAGACTAAAGTGTCTCCTAATGAGGAAAACAGTTTAAATGAAGCAGAATAAGCTGCAACAAACCTAAAACATCATGTCCTCATATGAGGACGCAGGGTCTCAGGAGGTTAAATTAATATTCTGTTCAACTGGCACGTCACAAAATACGTCAAAAATAAAAAGGCACCGCTTCAAAAGTAACGGTTTGACTCCGGTATCAGATTAAACCTGAGCTACACTCATCTAATTAAACGTCCTTCAGATAAATACTGATTGATTTTCTCGTTACTGCTGCCAGTTCATTAGGGACAAGAGAGAATGAATGATAGATGATCATTTTAGAGGATGGAGTTGTTATTTATTTTAATGAGAAATAATATGATGCTAGGAAAGTTATTTCATTTAAATAATTAAGACAAGTTTCCTCCTCCAGTAAAAACTCCATCAGGTTCTGAGCTCAGAAGCTAAACGACGTTGAACGTGTTTCTGCGAAATGACTGAAAACTCTTGGCGGTAAATCTCATCAGACATTTTTTTTTTTTTTTTGGGCCCCGGAGGAAAATCTCTTTATCAGTATTATTATTCTTTATCATCCACGCCCATTTTGAGCTCACTAAATCCTATCTGCTTCTCCTAAACCCTCCCTCAGGAGATACAAGGAGCCGCGGCAGAGATCAGTTTAAGATAAATCACTGGAAGGTAAAAAAAACCTAATAATAATAATAATAAAATAATGGCTGTGACATCTGGTTCAGTTAAACCAGAAAAGAAAATTCAAAAACCAGAGCTATCATCTGGTTAAAACCATCTTCTCTGGACATATATATACAGGTATTGTTGTATCTATGCTAATTAATAGTAAAATATAATAAAGCATCATCGGGTAAAAGTCTTTATTTGTAGAGTTCATGAAATAAAAGTTTATTTGGTAGAAGTTATGGTTATTATCTGACTTAAGGTTTAATTAACTGGTGGGAAAATAATGAAAAATAATCAGTTTTATGAGAATTAAACTATTAAATAGTTTGTTGGTGTATTTATGTCGGGTGGAGATAAATGAGTCACGGTGGAAAGAGGCCGGTTTGTAAATTCAATTCTAATTTGGGTGCAGAACAAAACAAGGTCAGCACATTGTTCTCTAAAGCAGCCGCACTTCGCTGAACGCTCCCCGGAGCCAGAGTCCATTTATTTCTGACCTCCCTCTGGGTCCACGTCCATTTAAGTCTGCTCCTCCACAGCCGGCCCCCGGTGACTCCCCCTAAATCCCAGATCTGCAGGATGAAGTGTGGGTGATGGGAGAATGATGCAGTCGGCCGTGATGGTGAGCGCGGTGGACAGCAGGCTTCACAAACCTCAGCCAGACAGGCAGCACAGACGAACATTCATCATCACCGGCTCCTAAATTAACTTAGATCATCATCTCAAATAAAAAATAAAACTCACAATACGACTGGATCTCAGGTATTTGAGACTATAAACGTGATAAAAATGAGCTGAACCGTAGCTGCAGAGTTCCTTCCTCACATGAGGAGCTTCCTTGATAGCGTTTCTGGAAAGTCACAGAAAAAGGATTGAACGACCTCCTGCAGCACGACGCACTGTCACAACAATCACACGTTGAGTTTACGACGGGAGAACAACTCCTGACAGCCTGAAACTACGTCCGAACCCCAGACTCACTACAACAACCACACAGGAAATACAAATAAAACATTAATTAACTTCTGAAACCACTGGGTCGGATTCATGCAGACACAATGTGCACGTCCGAATAGAACGTCTGTCCGACTTCTACAGAAAATAAACACACAAACAAGAGAGACCTGAGCCGGGCTAAGCTAAAGCTAACCAGTGTAGAGTATTACAGACACGACTAAAAAAACATGAAGAACATCCTTCAAGTCTAAAAGGAGTCAAGTAGATATCAGCTCATAGGATCCTCCTCAGGACCACGTGTCCACGGATGCTCTGCAATCTTTGGTTGATTAGACATTTTTTATATATATTTACATTTCTTTAAACACATATTAGCATGACTCCAACATATTTCAGTAGAGATGATGTAAAGCTTCATACTGGATGCAACATGATGATAATAATGTATATTTATAAATAGCGCTGGTTTAATATAGAACATATACAGTAGGTAGAAGGTCTCTACTTCTGACCTCTGGTCATAACGCATGTGATGTGACATGTTTGTGTTTAAATTCTCTTGTGTCCCAGAGACGTTGTTTCATGTGAAATGTCTGAAATTGATTCTCTTTGCTCAGTTTTTGGTCTTTTTTAGCTACTAAACGCTCCATGTTATTCACAAGCACATTTAGCTTTTCAGAGATTGTTAAAAGATTGATTAAAACATAAAAACATATACCACATAGCTGCTCCATATACACTCTATACTGGTACTGAACCAAAACAAAGGGACAAAAACAGGCTGAGACGTGGTTTTTGAACCAATCAGAGAGTAAATTCATGACTAATCTTCTGGTTTCATGGATAAAAGTCATTACAGGATTCAACCAACACATTTATTCAGACGAACCAACGTAACTTCTTCTTATTTTTAACTGTGTTCCAGCTTTGATTCCTCCAGAACAATAAAAACACTTAGATTCTAGAAACTTCAGAGTCTTGACTTTAAAAAGAGACTAAAACCATGAACGAGCTCCAACATGTTCATGAACATCAGTCAGTTCAGTGTAAATGAAGCTGTGAAACATCTAAATAAATAGTGAAGCGTTGGAGCTGTTTGTGTTGAGTGTCTGTGGACTTACAGGCGTAGGTCATAGCGAAGCTGCTTCCCGTGTCCACCATGTCCACCTGAGGGACCAGTTTGGGGACGTCCTGGTGCTGAGCCAGAGCGAATCGAAACACCTCGTACTCATGGGAGCCGGTGGGGAAGAGGCCTCCTGTTTGACAAAAACACCACAAAAACCTGCTGAAACATGAAGTGAACCACGATGGAACGATGGAGAATCACTGCAGGTTAAACCGTCGCTTTTCTACAAAGACACCAACACGTTTTCTACATTTCAGCTTTAAGTTCTACTGGAGGTCTGATAATCACTGGTCTCAGTTCACCTTTAATTCATTCACTGGAAAAACATTCTCCTCCTGCTCCTCCTGCTGCTCCTCCTCCTCCCCCTCCTCCTCCTCCTCCTCCTCCTCCTCCTCTTCCTCCTCCTCCTCCTCTTCCTCCTCTTCCTCCTCCCTCCTCCGCTCTCCTCCCCCTCTCCTCTCCTCCCTCCTCCCCTCTCCTCCTCCTCCTCCTCCTCCTCACTCCTCCTCCTCCTCCTCCTCCTCTTCCTCCTCTCCTCTCCTCTTCCTCTCCTCCTCCTTCCTCTTTCTTCTCTCTCCTCTCTCTCCCCCCTCCCTCTCCTCTCTCCTCCCTCTCTCTCCTCCTTCTCCTCTTCTCCCCCCCCCCCTCCTCTCCTCCTCTCCTCCTCTCCCCTCCCCTCCCTTCCCCCCCTCCTCTCCTCCCCCCCTCCTCCCTCTCCTCTCTCTCGCCCTCCCCCTTCTCTCCTCCCCTCTCCTTCCTCTCTTCCTCTCCTCTCCCCCTCTCCTCTCCTTTCCTCTCCCTGGTGAGTATCTGCTGCTTCCAGATGTTCCCACAGATGTTCCAGTTTAAACTACAACTCAGCACCAATTCATAAATACAATTATTAAAACGTCCTCAAACTCCTCGTTAGATGTTCTGTCGCTTTTCTTTTAAAACTTCACTATTGTACTAAAGTTATTACTATTATCATTGTTACTGAAACCATTAGTTATGTTATTGAGCTAAATATAATGTAAATTACTAGAAAGATAAAAGTTGTTATGTAATGTGTTCTGGTTACTTCTGATTGTTGTTGGTTTGATTTATTTTGTTTGTGTTTTTCTTTTTAGTATCTCATATATCAGACTTCAACGGGAGGTCCGCGACCCCTAGGGGCTCTGTGGAGGTACTGCAGGGCGGTCGCAAAACCTTTGGTTGATCAGACATTTTTTATATATTTACACCTTTTCCATCAGAAATTTAAATTTGTCGTCAGCTCACATGAAATTATTAATGTATATTATAAAGTAGCTGCGATTTCTTGTCGTCTTTGTTCACCTGTTCTACATTTAATAGATTTAATTTTACCTTTTGTTTTTCCTTTGTCTTGTTTATTAATGAATCTCTCATTTACACATGAACTTATTTGTCTCTGTCTTGTAAACGTCTTCATTTATACCGTGACCTGGATTATTGAACCTTCATCACGTCCTCGTTAATATGTTAATTATATTTTGTGCTATGAATCTAAAGAAGCTGCAGGAACCTGAATCAACCACTTGCAGCTCGAAGCTGTAAAGTTTATAAGTCACGTAAAGTCGGATCCAAACGTATCAGAATCAGAATGAACCGATTCTTCTGCATCGACTGGATCAGATCCAACCTCTGTGTCGCTGTATCAT
This sequence comes from Mugil cephalus, assembly GCF_022458985.1. Classification (NCBI taxonomy): domain Eukaryota; kingdom Metazoa; phylum Chordata; class Actinopteri; order Mugiliformes; family Mugilidae; genus Mugil; species Mugil cephalus. The sequence continues at coordinate 23,969,921 of NC_061784.1, read as the reverse complement.
GGTGCAAATACATCAATATAAATATAAATATGGAGCTGAAGTCTCGACAGTCTCCCTTTGACAAACAGAATTAGGAAACTTTTAGCTCCGAGCTTTCATCTGTGCTGTGTGAGGTTCGTCCCTGACGCCGGTGACTGTGTCTCTGCAGTAATTACCGCTGAGAGCCTCTTCTCTCTTCTCTCTGCTCTCGCTGGAGCCATTTTCCACTCGACATCGCGCTTCACGGGGTCGAGGACACGAGCATCACCTGAAAACTTCAGCCCCGACCCTCGTCTGCTCCTCCACGCTCAAATGTTTTAGCATTTTCTCTCTTTTGCTGCAGGAAGTTTTTCGTTTCAAGGAGGTAAAGTGATTCTGTTTGGTCTGGAAGTGGCTGAGAACTTATTTCTGCTGAGTGTTAACTTCCTCCCTCAGTAACAGTAACATCACGCATCACTTTCACCTTCACAAAGTCACGTCTCTGCCTTCACTTCTTCTTTGTACTGGACCAGTTTCTCATCAGACTCACTTACTTCTGTGCATTTGGGTGTTAGACCTCTACGTCTCGTACTCTTATCAGAGTAAAACCGATGCTGTATCCAGAGTTTAAAGGGAGGAAGTTATCCAGAGTTATCCAGAGGAAACCGATGTTCATGTCTCCGGGTCGGTCTTTAAGTCCAGATAAATGCAGGTTCGTCCGTGAGAGTCTGGACCAGTGGGGCGGATGATTCACATTAAAAAAAGTTTTTGGGAGCGAAGCAGCAGCTGCAGCTTCCTGATCCAAACCACTGAGCAAAGTAAAAGGGTCCAGATTAGAGCGGATTCACTGATCGCTTTATTGAACCCAGGTCAAGGTTTTCACTCGCAAAATCTACTGGTCAGAAACACGAGAAACAGCTGCATTATGTGCATCACTGACATCAACTCTGAGCTTTATTATTGCACTGTGTTCCACTTTATTGTTGATTTTTTGGGGCAGATTATATAAGATTATTCTTCAGATTATTCATGTTTGAAAACGTTTGTGTTTTTAATAATTGAATAAAATAAAAGTAATAATAAAATAAAGAATATTCAAAGAATTTGTCCTCAGATCACGTCCTACCTCCTAAACACGTTCACTGATAAATAAGAGGAACCAGGACGACGTGTGACGTCTTCAAATATAATAATAATCTGTAATTTCAAAGTAAAGCACCAGTTTCACAATAAAACAATGAAACGTGACGTCGAACTGAAAGAAAACCGCGGTCAGACGTCGCTGCAGATTCATTTGGCCACTTCATTAGATACACGAGCAAACAAACAAATCTTCATGGTTTCACGAAACGTTCAGAGCTGCTGTTCCTAATATTTTGACATTTAATTCAGTCTGCATCACAAACCACGTCCTCTGAAGTGATCACACAGCTGAGCGTCCCTAATAAAGTGGCATTACATTTAGGAGCTGTGTTAACTTTGTAGGAGACGTGTTTCTAATCCAGAACATGTTTCATCTCATTCAGTTCTGTTCTATCTACAGACTCTTGCCAGTTCATTAGGTACACGAGTGAATGCATCCTAATATAAATCCCTCTTCATGACACAGAGACAACCAAAGACTTTTTACAAACTTGTATTATTATTATTTTTTTACTTCAGTCTTCTGGTACAATCATTTAATAATAATGTAATAAATATAATTTAATAAAGTCCTTATCTCATAAAATGATGAACTGACCTGAAGAGACAACAGAGCTACGAGAAAAAAATAAATTAAATAAAATAATGAAGAAAAAAAATGCACAAAAATGGTTTAATAAGGAGGAGACCTTGGGTGTTTCTTTTTGATTTAATTTAATTTAATTTATTTTTCATCTTTCCTTCTCTGTTTTGAATGTGTGTCTAAAGTAAATTGTTTTTTTCTGTGGCAACTGAAAATAAGATAAAATAAACATTTCATTCTGCTCTCAGAGGAAAATGTTACGAACCATGAATTCATCTTTGTTTTGGTTCCAGCTTCAGGGACAAACAAGACGAAACTGAATGAGACGATTATCAGCAGGTGTGAGATCTGAACACAAAACAGCCTGAACAAATACTTTCAATGATTTTATTTTATACATAACGCCCTGAGACCCTGTGTCCTCATATGGGGGCATGAGGTTTGTAGCAGCTTCTCATTCTGCTTCACTTAAACCTGTTGTCCTCATAAGTGGACGGTCCAGTCTGCCATCTAGTGGCGGCAACGGGTCAAACACTAGTTTGATATGACGCATAATTTAACACATTCTGTCAAAAGTAATGAGCTACAACGTCGCTAATTAGCAAGTACTCGTTTGAGGATGTTGGGATTTCATTGATTGTAATCCTGTTTTTTCCTCAAGAATGTTCAGGAATTTAAATAAATTGTTTTATATTTTGTTACACACTGGTGACTTTACTGTATTATGTAGCGAAATAATCCCTGTGTCCACATATGAGGACATTTATTTTTTATCTTCTTCCTGTTCAAAGACGATTCTTAGTTGTTGTACTTCAACGTCAAATGTAGAACAAACAAAAGCTCATGTCTCAGTTAAAACATCGTCAGTAGAAACATCGAGAATCAGTTAAATAGATGAAGAATTATTTACAGATTAATCGTCACGATGCTGAAGACAAAATCCACTCTGACATCTTCATATTTCTGTCACAAACCAACGTATGAAAGGATTATCTGATGAGATTATCTCATCTGACTGGACGTTCTGGTCAGATTATCGGTTTAATCTGCTGTGATAATCTGATTATTGGATCCGATTATCTGTGATCAGGCAGTTGTGATAATCTGATTATTTATATTCTGAATATCTGATCAGATTATCTGATATTATGTGATATTTTATCCGATGATCTGATCAGATTATCAGATTATCTGAAATGAACTGATCTGATTGTCCTTGTAGGTTCTGAATGTATTTGATCTGATCTTTATCTGATTTTTTTCTGCTGTGATAATCTGATTATTGGATCAGATTATCTGTGATCATCATGTAATTTTAGGTTCTGAATATCTGATCAGATTATCTGACGTGAATATTTAATCTGATCAGATTATGTTTTTGTTTTTTTCTTGTGTGATAATCTGATGTTTGTAGGTTTTTGCTGATTATCTGAGATTATCTGGTCGGATTATTTCCTGTGATTATCTCATCTGACTTTAGCTCCAGGGGGAAGAAAAACATAATAGATAAATATCTTTTTTGGTATTTTCTTAATCGTAATGGTTTGTTGCTGGAGCTGTTGTGCATCTGGGGGTTTTAAACCATCATCCTCGTATCCACATCGCTGCTGCGCGTCGTTGTGTGTTTTTTTTAGAGCTGTGTGCTGCAGGAATATTAAACTGCAGGAGACACCGAGGACTGTAAGTCATGAATGTATGAATATTAACACAGTGTAAAGCACAGAGGGAACCCCGGCCACAGGCAACAACAGCAGGAACAAAGCTTCACTTTACTGAAATAATGAAATAATAATAATGTGTCGTTGTTGAGTTTGAACGTGGTGCGTCACTGAGTCTGTGAATTAAATTATATTTAGAATAATAACAACAATAATAAAATGATGAATTCTGTCCACTCACCTATGTTGATGTTACTTGGGAAACTTGTGCCGCTGCACAGTCCGATCATCATCATCTTTATCATCATCATCATCAGCACCGGAGGCGGCAGCCGGAGCAGGAGGACCGGGGAGACCGGGGGGACCGGGGGCACCGGGGGGCTCTGCGGCCGCATGTTTCCTCCAGCAGGCGCGGAACGACCGGCGGAATCCCATTCACTCCGGGGCCGGCACAGGTGCACCGCTGCCCGGCTACTGACTCCCACATCCACCGGGGGGAGGAAGAGGAAGAGGAAGAGGAGGCGGCTGCTTCATCCAGGACCAGAACCCGGAGCTCGGAGTCAAACATCCAGGACCAGAACCCGGAGCTACGAGCTCAACGACTCCGAGTCTCAGAGTGATGAGACTGGTCCTCACCCCCTCTCTCTACTCTCTCTCTACCTCACCCCCCCGTCTCTCTCTCTCTCCATCTTCCTCTCCCCCTCCTCCTGAATCAGTTTCCCTCTTTTCCTTCTTCCCTTCCCTTAGTTCTCTCTCCTCCTCCCTCTGTATCTCTACATCTTTCTCATTTATCTCAGGACACATTAGTTTTAGTCGTGATGCGTTCACAGTCCAGTGGATTCAATTTTTATTCAGATAAAAAACTTTGTGCAAACATAGAATCACTGTTGCTGTTTATTTGTCTGTTCATCCTCTGCATTTCTTCCACCAGCTTCTGTTCCTCATCACAAACGACACCTTCAGGACTTTCAGATGTTCTGGACCAATCACTGAGACGCGATGAAACGTCTTCAGCCATTGTTTCAGATGAAGAAATCAACTGAATCTCTTTTCTTTCCGTTTCCGTCTTCAGATGAAATAACAGGGTTTATGTTTGGGTGCAATACTCCTCCGAGCCACAGGAGGGCAGCCAGGCGGTGTTTGCGCTGGAGGTGTTTTACGTTGGACGCTGATGGGGAAGAAAAAACATTTTTAACTGTACGCGAATCCTGGTTTATGTTATTTTCGGCAAATTTATTGTAAGTAACTTGTAATTTAATGAATCAAAGTACGTCAGGAAATAAAGCACATGGTGGAAAAATAGAAAGACTGCATTCGTTTTATTCGCCATGCGTCCAAACAACAGGCCCATTATCAGCCAGTAGTGGCTCAGTACAGGACACAGGAACCTTCTTAATGTGAAGCATAAAACTGCAGCATCTAAAAGATTTAATTCTTAACTTTGTTCATATTTTATGCACGTTTTATTCATTCTCTTTGTGTTGAAACCACTGGTAGCTGTGGTGTTAGTGACTTGCTTTACTTGGATTTTCATGCATCCTCTTCACAAAGACCTGAATCTCAAAGCAGCTGAGAAGCTTTAGGATTCTCATCATGACCTGAGTCTGTTGGACCGAGTCGTCTGTTGCCAGTGGACGTGGTCGGGCTTCATCTTCTGCAGATCATTAATGGTTGCACCAAATGTTGCTGCGTTTTGTGCATTTTGTGTTGAGATATTTTTCCATGCAGTGATAAAACGCAGCAACATTTGGTCCAATAAACTCAGGTCACGATGAGAATCCTAAAGCTCCTCTAGTCTGAGATCTCAGCAGATCTTTCTTTGGCTGAGGAAGGTTGTGCATGAAAATCCAAGTAAATCAAATCACTTAAAGGCACTAGAGTCTAAGTTTGAACTGCAGCAGATCGTTTTGGACAAAAGGACAAAGGTGGACGCAACCACAAGGACATGAAGTCAAAGTAAGAAAAGACACAAGGTAAGCGGGAGGTGTTCAAAATGTCCTAAACCCCAAACGAAGATTTGAAGGCAGAGCTAGTTTCCACAGTTTCTAATCCCAACATGGCCGCCACACTCCTACAGTGGAATAATGTGGACGCCGGTAATCCCCTTCCATGCACCTTCCAATTTCCTGAAACAAAACAAGGAGAGAGAGGGAATAATCTTCCCTTTCATCCACATCCCTGCCTAATTAATTTATCCATGTTTAACACAGCGGGCTAACAGCAGCGTGGGCGGATCCAAACAGGACCGACGTGTTCATGCTTCCTCTTTATCCTCCTCTGTCCAGCAGCTTTTTAAATATTAACATCCGAAGCTTTGTTCAAGCACAAATCTGAAGCTTTGTCCTGTCCCTGCTGTAGAGATGGACTTTCCTCTAGAAGTTCTAAAGGTTCTGTTGAAATGTCCGAAGCTAAAATCAAAAACTAGGCTGAAACAGACGACAGACCTCGACTCGAAGATGTTCTTTCTCCTGCTGCAGAGTAAATGTGGGGCCAGTCCTCCTCCTCCCTGATGGTGTTGATGGTAGATCAGTATCTGCCTGTATCTCTCAGCATTGAGGACCATTGATCCTGACCAGACTCTCCAGGAGCCTCCACCATGCTTCACTGTTGCCTGCAGACTCTCATTATTGTTGCTCTCTCCAGCCCTTCAGTCAACAAACTGACAAATATCTCACATGTTGCCTCATCAGTCCAGATGTTTCTGAGCCCAGTTCCTATGTTCTGGTTCATAGTTGAGTCTCTTGGTCTTGATTCCATGTCAGAGGGATGGATTTGTAGCTGCAGCTCTTCCATGAAGACCACTTGTGTCCAGACGTCTCCAGACAGTAGATGATGAACCTGGGTTCCTCTGGTTTCTGACAGATCTGAGCTGATGTCTCTGCAGGACATCTTCAGATTTCTAAGGGAAATAATCTTGATGTGTTTTTCATCTGCTGCTCTAAGTTTCCTTGACCGACCACTGAGTCTATGATCCGACTTAATCCCTGACTTAGTCCAAGTGAACCCATAAGGACTGATGCTGGTTTGAAGGTAAAGGGTAGAAACACCAGATATTGATGGGACATAGATTCTGAAAACATTCTTAGTTTTTTCTCCACCTGCCTAAAACTTGAAAAGGAAACTCAAACCTCTGCACATGTGGCCAACGGATGCATGAAGTCATTCCGACCCCTTAATGTCAGCAGTCTGAGGGGTAAACAAAGCCAAACATCATCTGCTGTCATTGTCAACCCCCCCTCTCCCTCCACACAGTCCTTCATTCACAGTCTCTGTGTGTAATTAGCTGAAACAGCTGAAAGCAGCACATGCAGCGAGACGTCTGCTTTATCTGCTGCACAGGCAGATAAACTAAAGGTCTAATCTACGCCGCTGCTGACGGCTGATTGGCCGACGAACGTTTAGAGATAAGATCAGGGAGAGATCTGACTGAGATAAGACTGATTACCTCAGGAACAAGGAGACATTCGTCAGGAGTCTGTGGATCTTCTCCTCGTCCTGCTGGAAATGACAGATAAGAGCTGGAGGTCAACAAAGAGCAGATTTATCTGCGTGATCTGTGGAATCAACTCGTCTATTGTGGATTTACTCTGTTCTACATTCACTCAGTTCACTTATTTGTTGCTGGACAAAATTAAATGCGTATTAAGCTACAATAAACTGGCACAAGTGCTTTAATTATGGTTCATGAATCTAAAACCGACAAATTCTAGAGCTTCCTGGTTCAACCAGAACAGAACTGAAGATGTGATTAAACGCAGCTTAAAAATGTTAAGGTCCTAACAGAACATCAGGACAAAGAATGTCCACAGGACACGTCCACAGGACATGTCCACAGACTCTATGTTTAGCTCATAATCCTGAAAATGTAGACAGACACGTGGACGCAAAAGAAGAAGCTGCAGCTGTGCTAGCGCTTGGGAGGCTAGACTTACTACAGAGCTAAAAGCTAACATTAGCATGGTAACATGCTCCTCGTAAAGGTGTTTAAATGCACATCGTTAGCGTGCTAGCATAACTGCTAAAGTGACTTTACTTACTGTTACAATATCCATAAAAACACCTATTTGCTAAAAGTTGTGTTTTTTCTTGTTTTCTAAAATCATTCATATATGACTTAAGCGTTTACAGTGATGCTAACGATGTGCAGAGTTGTTTTTGGACTAAACAGTTCTGTGATAGTACCTTCTACGTTTTCTCTTTGCATCCTCAGGAATGTTTAAATGTGAGGAGCTGTAGTTGTTTTATATCGTTAACCGTCCATAAAGATGGATGAACACAGTTTCCAGACGTTCTGAAGCTCAGTGTGTCGTTCCTGACCGTCGCCATGTTGGCTAACTCCACTTAGCTTCCAACTAAATCAGAAAATGGTCAAAAAGTTGAAGGGTGAGTGGCTAAAGACGGCTAGCAGCCTGAGAGGACGCCCACCTGTGACTTAAAGCAGCTACGTCCCTTGATTCTACATAACTTTTAGCCTTGACATCCATCTCCAAACTGTTTGGGCTCCTGAACAGTAACGTTTTATCTTGGCCTGTCAAAGCGAATGCAAATTCCTTTTCATGCCATATTTTTTTTTTAGCGCACCATTAACCTTACGCTATTTTTGTTATTATGACTTCAGCCCGACCCGAAGTTATGTAAATCAGGACGTGATCAAAACAGCAATAACGATGTGGAAACAAAGACGAATCTGGAGTGAATCATTTGAGAATGTGGAGAGAAATAATGAATAAATGAAGAAATGAACGGCCGAATATCAGTAAAGAAGAACACGAGCAGAAATGTAGAGTGGATGATGGAAAGTCTCCATTTACTGTGGATCTGAACTGAGCTGAGACAAATATATGTGAAAACAATTGTGCTTAATGATACAAATCATTAAATTAATTGCAATTAAATACTTTAATCTATATTTTACTTCATTCCTGAGCTTGAGTCTGGTCACAGCTCCATCCCTACATGATCTGCTTCAACATCTGTGTGTACATGTGTAGGTCACACATCAGCTGGATGTTTGTTATGTAGATTTAAGTGACAGGTGAGTGGGGGGGTGGTGCACAAATACAAAGCTCCACCATCAGCAGAGTACGTTCACTTCCTCTGCACATCTATGATTCACACTCACGGGAGGTGAATCCGAGCTGAGCTTTGTTCACCAGCTCCTCAGAACACTTCTGTGAAATAGTGCTGTGTGGGCACAATGCATCCATCATTTATTCATCGGCCTCATCATCCTTTAAGGAAAACCTGCTCATTCCTTCAGCCGCCGGCTCTTACACATGTTAATGTATAGAAATAGTGTCAGACGTGCAGCTTCAGACGACTCTGACAAAACAAAGACAAATCTGAATTTAAACACAGACTCACACGAGTGAAAGATTAAATTTAACAGAGGTTCTTAACGTTCTGCTCGGTCGTATATCGGACGGCAGCAGCTTTTTGAACCAATCTCTGCACGAGTTTGTTTGAGTAAATGCTGCAAGATGCAAGATGTCGTTGGAAAGTTCATTTTCTTCTGATTTCCATCCATCTATAAATCATCCATTCAACAATTCATCTGTTTAATAAAGAAATCTATTCAAATAAACTGAGAATATATATATTTTTTTTACAGTACGGAAGCATTTTATAAAATAAAGACAGGATTTATTTTGAAGACATTGTGTGTTTAGCTACGAAAGACGAAGCTGTTTGAAAAACTAAAACGTCTTCAGTGTGAAAACTTTATAAAGAAAAAAAAAAGTCTGAAGAAATTTTAAATGTAAGAGCAGTTTCAGAGTTTTAGGGACCAATTAAAGACACTTTTTGAAATTCAAAAGTTATTTGGGAGCTGGTGAGGACAAACCTCAAAGTGTGGATGTTTCTGGGAAAAAGAGTTTTAGGCGTTTAGGAAAATGTTGTTTTTGTTATTTATTTATCTATTCATCCCACTGCATATGATCCATCCATTCATGGTGTTAAAACATCCTTTCACCTGATCAGTTTAGTTTCTGAGCAGCGTTGTTTGTGGTGTTTTCTGCTGCACTGGATTAGATGAAATGTAAAGTGACGTTTGGTTGGTGTGAACACTGGCGTGAACCAGGAACCTTCCAGCAGCCGTCCCCGTTATTAATTCATGTCCTCGATGTGCATTAACTTAACGCCGGTTTCCGGGTCCCGCGTTGTGTTCGCTGTCACTCTGGACTGTTTACCAAAGCAGTTTTAACAAAAGCACTTAAGACAAAAAGGCCCCTCACGGAGCCTCAGGACAGAAATAACACAAACGCACGACGGGAAAAAGGAGCTCAGACGATTTCACAGCACAACGAAATGTGAACTCCTCTTTCTGCATCATCCCTCTTTTCCTGGTTCGACATCAGATTTCTCACAACTCAAACGACACCACTCTCATTCAGAACATTCAGAAATGTAGAAATATTTAGTTCTCACGTGTGAAAGAAACAAACTGATCATGTTAAAGCTCAGATCTCCTCAATGAACAACAGAAGATGATGATGAGGTGAAAAGAGATGAAACGAGATGAGGTGAGATGAATGAGAACAGACGAGACGTAATGACAAAGGATGAGATGAGAAAAAACTAGATGATGCAAAGAGGTAACATGACATCAGATGAGATGAGAAAGTAAATGAGAAGCAATGAGAAAAGATGAAAATAGATAACAGCAACTGATTCTCGTTGAGATGAGATGAGATGAGATGAGATGAGATGAGATGAGATGAGATGAGATGAGATGAGATGAGATGAGGTAAATGAGAAAAGAGATGGAGTGAAGACGAGATTAATCGTTTCTGTTTATCTTTCTGGAGGTGGATGAAACTACTACGAGACCTGTCAGAATAAGACGGACGGAGTTTAAAAAGCCGACTTCTCTCTGTTTTGCTCCACTTACGTTTTACGTTGAGTGTCTTTTATTTCCCTTCCTCTGCAGCTTGACGCGTTTCCATGGTAACGGGAAACAGAAAACTCTGCGAGAGGAAATCAGCTGCTACAAGAGTAAGAAAGCAAATCACATCAGGACGTCACAACATTCATGAGATGAGACGAGATGAGATGAGTCAGGGTGTCAGTGAGACAACGAGGAAATACAGGATACAAGAGATGAGATGAAAATGTTGAGACAAATGAGAAAATATGAGATGAAACAAGATGAGATGAGATGAGATGAGATGAGATGAGATGAGATGAGATGAGATGAGATGAGTCAGGGCGTGAATGAGGATAATAAGATAGAATAAGATACAAGAGAAGAGATGAGATGAAAATGTTGAGACAAATGAGAAAATATGAGATGAAACAAGAGGAAACAAGATGAGATGAGATGAAATTTTTGAGACGAGACAAATGAGAAAATATGAGATGTGATGAGACGAGACAAACAAGATGAGATGAAATGAAACAAGAGGAAATGAGATGAGATATGATGAAAAGGTTGAAATGAGACGAGATGGAAATGGGACAAGACCAGATAAACAAATTAGAAAATATAAGATGTGATGAGATCAGACAAATGAGAAAAGATGAGACAAGATGAGAAACAAGATGAGATGAAATGAAACAAGAGGAAATGAGATGAGATGAAAATGAGACAAGACCGGATAAACAAATTAGAAAATATAGGATGTGATGAGAAGAGATAAATGACACAAGATGAGATGCGATGAGATGCGATGAGACAATATAAATGAGAAAAGATGGGTGAGACAAAAGGAGACAAGAACAAGACATGAGACAAATGAGAAAATCATAGAATTGACAATAAAGTTGACTCGACTTCCTCTGCAGAGTTTTACCAACACAGTAAAACATCAGGGAGTGAAGCCGGTGCAGTAAACTCGTCTTCTCGCTGCAGCTGTTTTTAGGTCAGCGTACAGTAAATCACCGCTTATTTGTGTCTGTTAAAACAGAGCGGCGGGTACGTGGGAGTGAACCCTGATGAAAGTGAGCTAAAGAGCAGCAGCTCAGTTGTCGGAGCCGTCAGTCGGGATCAGACGCTGCTGCTGCTACAAATAGCCTCGTGTTTCCTGCCCAGAGCCGACAGCAGCCTGTTAATTGGCCCGAGATGAGAAGGAGCAGACGACTCCTGCTGCTGATGGAGGTGATTTCCAACAGGGAGCGCTGCCTGGCTCAAAGGCCCGGAGGTGAGGGAAGCTTAGCGAGCGCCGCGTCTCCGTCCTCCGCGGCTTCTCTGTGAGTTTCAGAAAACTGCTCAGTTCACAGGGAAACAGATGGATACGAACAAACCACTACTTCAGGTTCCTTTGATCAGATCTGAACCTTATTATAAAACACATCCAGGTCAACACACACACACACACACACACACACACACACTCTCATGTATTTTGCTGCATTCATTAAAGAGGCTGAAATTAAATCCAAGGACATTTACGGCTCAGAGATAAAAAATAATAAGATGAAATGAAGAAACAGGGACAATTAAGGTTTAATTCATTTAGACATATTTATTCAGATTTAAACATATTTATATCAACGAGTATCAGGAGGACTGGCTACCGTAATAAGTGTAGTCTGCGTGCAACATGCTCACGCTTCCTGTTCGGTTACCGTAATAACATACAAATTGGCTCCTTCCATCCGGTTACTGTAATGAATGTAGCCCATGCACAACATGCTCATCTGCACTTCCTACCTAGTTACCGTAATAACTGTAGTCTGCACAAAACATACAAACTGGCTCCTCCCATCCAATTACCGTAATGATTGTAGTCTAGATTGTTTGACTATTCAGAGCGACTATAAAATGAAACCTTGCATCTTAATTGTGACTCTGTTCTCTCCTCCTCATCATAAATGTCTCATATTCTGTGTTGTGCTTTAACCTTGATCTCCTTTACCTCCAATGTCTGAAGTATCAAAAGTATCGTTATTTTGATTTGAGGATCGGTTTTGGAGCAAAAAGCTCTGGTGTCGTAGGCATCGAAGCTTTCGTTCCTCTGAGGATGACGTCTGACATATATATCTGGGTTCAACGCCCTCGTCCTGCTGCAGTAAACCTGGGAGGTGAGTCCTGGAACGTCCGGGGTTAAAAAGCTCGTCCCTTATACAGCTGATTCATCCTCATGTTATCTCAGCTTTTACTGCAGGAACGTGTTCTTTATTCTGCTGATCACACAAAGTACTGACGCGCATTCGGAGAAGCGATGCATTCGCTCGCTGCTGGACTGCGTGTGATGTATAGAAGAGGCCAAAGACTTTTAACGCGCAGAGAAAAGAGACGGAACCAAAAACAGTGCAGGAGTGTTAATGCTACAGTAAAATAAAGCTGATTAGATGCATGAGATGATTCTATTATGTTGTACAACACGTTTTCAGACGTGGTTCTAGTGTTTAGGGCAACGAGAGGTTTGAGGGCCAATGTCTTAAACCTGTTCAGACTCGGTTTTTAGGGTAAATGTTACGCTTTGGGTTTGAATGCATTGTCAGTGGAACATCCTCACGAGGATAGAAAGAGGAATTTGTGGAGGAACGGCAGATTTATCCGGAGAGTGAGAGTGTTGCGGGGACGCAGCCAAACACACACAGTGGTGTTCACGCTGCGGTGGTGGTTGTTCGGCGCTGGCAGGGAGGCAGCAGCTGCAGGGAGGAGACGTTTAATCCTCAGAGCTGCAGGAAAACTCCTCGTTCTCTCTGAGCTGAAGGTCCGCAGGGAGCAGGGGGAAACCAGCAGCCAGAAGGTCACAGGTTTAATCCCCATTATCCCTATCAGTGCATGTAATGTGACATTTTATTTGCATTTTATAAACCTTCTACCATTCAGCTCTTAATCTACTAGGATTTTAAATTTAAATGCACGGGGAACTGAAAACATGAGTTATTACGTCATGGCCTCCTCGGATTCATCTGGTGGCCTTTCAGAGGGGCCAGACCCACAGGTTAGGAGCCACGGCACTAAACCTGGTAACTCCTACAAGCTCAAGGTTGTGAAATGCACCAAACGTAGAATACGAATATACGAATGTTATAGTGAGTCATAGGAAACTCATATCTGTCCAAGTTAGAAAGAACTAAAGATAAATAAGAAGCAATGAGTAGCTTTACCAAGAAGGTAACTTTGGTAAAGAGATGGTTGAGAATCCAAAAAAAAAGCAACAAATTATTTATGTAAAAAGTTAAATAACATCAAAGTAAAATAAAGACGTAGATAAAGTCAAGAAATTCAACTTTGAAGTCATGCAGTTTCTACCAAAGGGCTTAGTTCTGATTTAAAATCCTTTTACGCATCTTAAATGTGATTTTCTGTAGGTGTGTGTGTGTGTTCGTTATTATTGATGAAACACAAATTCATAACAAACAGAAACAAGTTGTTACGTCAGAGTCGGAGGGAAAAGCCGAGCTGTTCATCTGAGATCTAACCGACACCGACAACAACGCAGCGTCAGCACTTCACACACACTCTGTGCAGCACGGAGCTGAGAGTGTGCGTCAGTGCGTCCTCGTCATTCGCTGTGTGATGTGTGTTGGCAGCTGTGGCTCTTCTGCTCTGACAGAAACAAAGAGATGATCCGGGATGATCCACTGCGACGACGTCCTCTGAAGTCTTTCTCAGACTGAACACCCACCGAGCAGCAAACGCACCAAAGACGCCCAGCGATAAACTTTATATATATATATATTTTGTTTGTTTACAAAGCTGCATCTGTTGCCATCTTTGTTTTTTTACTGTTTCCATGGTGTTTGCTCAGTTTACTGGTTCACATGATGGAAACCAAACCCAACACGTGTAAACTGGCACAAGAAAAAAAACAAATTAAAGCCCAATTCGCAGGAGTTTAGTTTTAATGGGACGTCCTTAATGTTGTCGATGGGACAAATGATCGAACCAGAAGCTTAAAATTATCGTACATACGTTGCTCAGGACCATCTGCTACAGTAAAACTTTACCACAGACCATCTAGTCTTTAAATAAGAAAATACTGAAGTATTGAAGGGCTTATCAAATTATCGTACATTAAGGGATTTTTGGAATTATTGAACGTACAGAGGGTGATTTTATCGTAAAAATACGATTATTATTGTACGTCTGGCAACGCTGGACGTCCTGTAGTTCAGATATTACCTCCCTACACCTCAGTTTCACGTGGTTCATTCACATATTATTACTCTAATTCATGTTCCGTTGTCATGGCTCTGCTACTTTCCATCTCACTCCACTGTGCGTCACAAACAGTTTCAATTACTCTGCAAATGATAAAGGATGATAAAATATAAATATATGACACTATTTATCAACGACCTGTCTCTACCTTTACAGATGAACACATTCATGCTTGATTAATTGGTTTCATCTCTGGTCTAAACGGGTGAATAGTTCAGTGACATCTCAACTTTGCTCCCTAACGTCTGTTCAGTCTTTGATTTATTAAACATCCTTCATAATTCTGAAGTCACAAGAGGCAGAAAAAGGACGAGAATCAAATAAAACAGTAAAAACTCAGATGTGGATTCACACTGGATTAGTTTTATCTCAGGACGTCTGTGTTAGGAGAATTATGGTAATTTGCAGTATAAATTTTACTTTACAAGTCACGAACAGGGACAATTCACACAGGATTAAAATCATCTACTGTGATTATTACAAATTACCGGAGGTTCCCAGAAGAAAAAAAAAGCAGCCCTGTCCAAATAGGGCTTCAACAGTTGGTGTCGCTAATTCACTTATTGAGTCCTAGAAAAACAATGAAGAAGAATACGACAAAGATGAAGAAGAAGAGAGCCACTGACTAATTGGAAGACATTTGTTCTTGTAAAGTTGGTTTAAGCTAAATGACAGATTGAGGATTTTTCAGTGACACCCTGGACTTAAATGAAAGTTGTAGTAGCTGTGACAGGTGAAAACCTGAGAAGATTGTGGCACCAAGTCGAACTAATCCGTACTTTGAGAACCAACGGGACCAATGGGACCAATGGGACCAACAGAGGCACCTGATACAGTTTACTGACATTCCTTTTTAACTTTTAGCTCGCTCCATCCATACACTAAATATATATGACACCCACCCACTATCACTGAAGCTCCACTTCTAACTGAAGAAGCCCTGGAGCATGAGGCTGCTACCTCCATGCTCGACAATGGATGCGTTTTTTGTTTTTGTTTTTTTGTTTTTTGGTGATGTGCAGTATTGTTTTTGTACCAAACATACCAGGATTTTTATTTGCTGCTTGTTTAACTGAAAAAGTGCCACCACAGCCTGATATTTTGTTTCCTCTAGAAGCCAAATGTCAGCTTCTAAGAGATGCACAGTGAGAGAATCATAAAATATGTCGACAAGCTTTAGTCAGATTTTCTCTTAAATTCTGCAGATATAAACATACGTTTTTTTGAAAGTTTATAAAGAAGGAAGTTTAGCCCAGAAACATGACCTCCATGCTCGGATATGCTGTTCTTTGGTTATGCTTTATTTTAGTTTTTGCACCAAACAAACTATCTTTGGCTTCACCCTGCAGCGCTTTCTGTTCCAGACTTCTTACGTTTTCTTTAAACTTCTTTGGTTTCCTGCTCCTGCCTCCCTCCTTGTTTCTGCATCCTCATACTCCTCATACTGAACTAATGAAGTGCTGCTACAGATATAACAGCTCACTTCTCCAATAACAGCCATTCAGTCGTAAACAAATTCAATTTACTCTTCATATTATTATTCTCCATCACCACATAAAGCTCCGCGCAGACGATTTGATCAGAATCTGTTCCCAACGAAGAGACTCCAGACAAACTTTCCACTGCAGAAATATTGTTGGTGGTGAAGTTGGTCTTTGTAAAGTTAGAACAGAAAAAGGTGAAATGGTTTTCAGTTATTCAGCTCCTTCTGCCTGGAATATGTTGCATCAAACGTTGGTTTGTTTGATGCTTTTAAATCCATGCTGAAGTTCTTAGAAGTTGATTCAACTGTCTGTTCATGTTTTAACTAGTGTAGTTTCCTTTTAGCAGAATCATCAAGTGTGTTATGTTGTTTCTCTGTCAGTAACATTGTGTTTTGGATGCACGGCTGCATGACTTTACCAGGTCTCTCTTAAAAAGGATATTTTTAATCTCAACAGGCTAAGATGAGATAAACTAAGCTAATCCCCTACTGGACATTGCTTCATGTTTGGTACACTTTGTCTCTCTCAGTCATTAAACATATTTTCTGTTGTTGTTATGTGAAATCAGAATCAGAAAAGCAGCGTTTCCTGCCTTACTGTGGCTTCCAGAGCACATAAGTGTGATTTGGCACCAAACGCAATCAAACAGAACAACAAAAGACAGTAATTCTGCTCCTCTGGTTCGGTGCCACGCGGCCCTAAAGTACAAAACGAGTTTAGAAACCCAGCGAGAGCCTGTTACTAAGACACATCCGACTCACAACATGGAAATTCATCACAGCGTGGCAGCACCTGGAAATTGGGCTCATAGCAGGGGGTGCTGTGCTCCCCTCCAGTATTCAGTATGGAAATGGGAACTGATCATTAGGACATCAAATTGGATTGCAGAAGTAGAAAAGCTGGAAGGAATTCACGACTGTGGCTTTGACTGCACTTTGTGTGAAAAGCTGCTGCTGCTTGATAGATTGAATTACAGCTCAACATGGGAAGGAGTGGGGGGGGGGAGTTGAGTCGTGCAAACCAAGAGGCAACGCTGTAATGAAGGGAAACTGTCAGGAACAAAAGATTCTCCACTCACAAAAGAGGCAAACTGAACAACACAGAGAGTTTAAGATCCAACCTGAGAAACTATGAGAACAAATTCCCCCACAGAGAGTTTATCCTGGTTTATTGGATGTGAACAGCTCCGGGGCCTCGGGTTCAAGTTCATCTTAAGTAACACAACTAAAAGATTAGTTTTACGAGTGCTGGGTTTTTCCATGACACTGATTTGACATTTTAATCTCCAACATCAACACTGAGACCTGAAGTCTGGATGCAGCCTCGTGTCGAACCTATTTCACTCAGGGCGTTCACATCCACAGCTTAATGGAGCTCTGGTCGAAATGTGACTTTCTGAACGTGTCCTTGTCCCAGTTTACATGCAGCTGAAGTCTGATTAAGGCGTATACATGCCGGGGAAAAACGATTTCCTATCACACATTCTGGGTCCCTTCATGAGATGAAGGAGTACGTGTTTATATGCACTGAAGTTGTCCAGTTAAAGTCGGATTAAGCCAATCATTTGTTTTTTTCACATGCATGTAAACGTTGTTCACTGTCATTAGCGCCACGTCAGGACAAATAAACATTGTCTTTAATTAATATATTTGTTAGTTTGCTGATGCTTGAGTAAATAAAATACAGTATCATCAGCGTAACTGGACACTATGTTGTAAAAAGATTACTGGATCACGTTTGGAAATGAAGTATGTGCAATGAGCTACAACTAGATGAGTCAAGTTTTCAGTTTCCTTTCCGCCTTTAGAAAACTTTTACCATTGTACACAATTAGCACTTCCTGTTTGCAGTCTCTATAACAAGCATCTTTTTCTGTGATTTCTAAATGGAATATGGACAATTTCATTCAGTGAACATCAGATGTGTTGGTACCCTAAAACTAAAAGTACGTGAATTGTGTGTGTGTGTGTGTGTGTGTGTGTGTGTGTGTGTGTGTTCACAACAGACTGAGTAATGACTCCTAGATTTTTTTGCCTCAAATTGCAGCAATCAGGCCCAACGGGGTTTAAAGTGTCTTGAAATTGTCCATCGGCTGAGTCACACTGTTCCAGCTCCATGAGCAAGACAATCACTGGCTTCCTTAACACCTGCATCCACCTCACAGCTTCACAAAGTCTAAAATCATGAAGGTCCAGTTTATTATTTTCACCATTTTCACCAACGACTCGTTACTATAAGTTACTCCACATGTAAATATGCTGCAGTAAAGTCATGTATATACGAGCAAACACCTTAAAGTTTACATTTCAGGTTTAAAGTTTATATTTTGTTTTATTCCGTTTTATATTATTTGTCTCAGTTATACATTGATACTTATATATTTATCTATTTTGTGTACTGTGCATGTGACGGATCTTATCTCAGACGTGTGCAATACTGTCACACCTCAAAGTTTCAACACATTCACTACTTGCTATGTCCAACTCTGTGCAATATCTGCAATAACCATTTGTGCAATTCTGTATTTTGTCTATATATGCCAATACTTCTAGCATCCTAGCTTCCAAGTTAATAGCAGCTCTACCTACCTTCATAACTTTCTAGCTAATAGTAGCTCTTAGGCTAACCTCCCAGCTAACAGCAGCTTTTCATAGCCTCCTAGCTAATAGTAGCTGCTCCTAGCGTCCTAGCCTCCAACAATACATTTCACTGTGCATGTGATGAATCTTATATTATCTCTTCTCATCTCATCGCATCTTATCCACAATGAACATTATTAATGTGTGCAACACTATCACATCTCACACTTTCACCATTCACTACTTGCTGCGCCCAATATCTGCAATAATCATTTGTGCAATTCAATATTTTTTGCACATATCGCAATACTTTGGGATATGTGCAAAAAATATAGTATTTTCTCGTTATATTTTATTATTTATATTTTATACAGTCCACTCTTTACTCTTGTTACTTTCCTGTCTATGTATGATGTTGTACTTGCAATTTCCCAATTGTGGGACAAATAAAGGTTTTCTAATTCTAATTCTCTACACATGGTCCAATGTGTTCACACCTGTACTTGAAGCTGGACACTTGGACTGTTAATGCACGGACTGTTAATGAATGGGGTCTTCCAATGATGGATATTTTTACACCTTTTAGTAAAATATCTTGCACAGAACTTCATCTCGTTGCATCATTGGTGAAAACCTGCAGAAACATATTTATTTTTCTGTTTCTCTGCTAGAAACTGTTTTATATTCCGGCTCCCGGGCGGCGCTGGAAGTCGATCCAAACTGTCGAGTTAAAGCCATTATTTGGAAGTCTAAATGAATGTGTACTCACAGTTTCACTGCAGTAATCCACCGGTGTCTTGTGCACTGTGGCGCTGCTTCAAGCTGCAGGCTGACAAGATAAATATGAGCCACCGAAGACTGAACGAATCATCGCACCTGGAAATTAGAATCACAGAGACTCAGAGGGACGAGCAGAGACACGATGATAAAGTAGGTTTGTGTATCTTTGATCTCCCACCGAAGATTTCTGTGATGTCTGTGTTTCTTAAATAACCCCAAATTTAAGTTAATGTAAAATCCACGTGGGTAAGATACAGAAGAGGTTGTTTTATTTGATGGTGTGAGCTCCAGCTGCAGATCAAGACTAAATTTATTATTTTTAAATTCTCTTAAATCTATTAAATATTATATATGAAAATACATTTCAGTACATTTAAATGAACCAAACTGTGGTTGGCTTAATCAACTGACTGATTATTTAATTTAATTTAATTTAATTTAATTTAATTTAATGTAACTTAATTTAACAAGCGGTTGTAGAAGCATTTAATTTAATTTAACGAGTGGTTATAGAAGATGAGAATTTAATTTGATTTATTTTTTTATTATTTTTTAAACTGTCCTAAACCTATTTTTCTTCTTACTATATAATGTTTTATTCACTTTTGTTATTTTTTTTATGTGCTACTGTGACCAAGCTATTTCCCTTATGGATCAATAAAGTGGATGATGCAGTAAATTATATAAAAATTAATTGATTTAAATCATTCAACAGACCTGGAGGAGAAATATCACCACGACGAGCAGATTCTGATCAGAGGAAGCTTTAAATTTTAAAGTGTCAGAACTCCCTGTGTGGAAAGATGTAAAGAACCAAAATGAATTCAAACAGAAGATGAGGGGAAAAAACTATGTGAACAGCAGGGGAGCATTTTAATAAAGCTGCAGCATTTCCTGATCTGACTGTTCAGACCCAGTGTCTCCGTTTGAAGTTTGTTTCCATGTGGGCCACCAAGTTCTGCTAAATCTGCCTCGATGTGAAAACGTAGCTCTAAGAAAACATTCGTCAAGATAAACAGATTCAGCCGTTTTTTCAATGCTTTTTCTAGTTTCCGAGCTACCCAGCTAATAGTAGCTACTCCTAGCCTCCTAGCTAATAGTAGCTACTTCCTAGTGCCCTAACCTCTCAGCTAATATTATCTCTTAATAGCTTCCTAGCCAATAGTAGCTACTTCTAGCAAGGTAGACTCCTAGTTAATAACTTCCTAGCTAATAGTAACTCTCCCTAGCTTCCTAGATAATAGTAGCTACTCCTAGCTTCATAGCCTCCTAGCTAATAGTAGCTTCGCCTAGCTCCCTAACCTCCCAGCTGATAGTAGCTCTTCCTAGCCTCCTAGCTAATAGTAGCTACTCCCAGCTTCCTAACCTCCTAGCTAATAGTAGCTACTCCTAGCTTCCTAACCTCCCAGCTGATAGTAGCTCTTCCTAGCCTCCTAGCTAATAGTAGCTACTCCTAGCTTCCTAACCTCCCAGCTGATAGTAGCCACTTCTAGCTTCCTAACCTCCCAGCTAACAGTAGCTACTCCTAGCTTCCTGGCCTCCCAGCTAACAGTAGTTCTTCCTGTTTCCTGGTTAGATGAGTCCAGATTGAATCCTACCTCTCAGGTGCAGAAGGTGTGAACCAGCTGGTTGTTGGCTTTAGTCTTTGTGGTGCGTTCAAGTGCAACTTGGAGATGGGGATGCTCTTTGGAGGGAGTTCTTTGATGTTTTTTTATTTTAATTTCAGTCCACCTCCAAGCTAGAAGAAGAAGCAGAAGAAGAAGAAGGAGGAGAAGAAGGAGGAGGAGAAGAAGAAGGAGGAGAAGAAGAAGAAGAAGAAGAAGGAGAAGAAGGAGGAGAAGAAGAAGAAGGAGAAGAAGGAGGCACTGGTTCTGCATGGTGTGAGATTCAGGTTCCTCCATCAGTGTGATAATTTAAGCACAGAGTTTTTCTTGAACAATAATCGTTACATATTCATGAGGTCTGTTGGTGTCCAGTGCTGTTTTAGTATGAGGTGATCAGAGGGGACGGGGGACGTGGGACGGATGGGGGGGGGGGGCTCATTTAAGTCCTCAGAGACTAATGGATGGAGGAAACCCGGAGAGTGCAGCGCTGCACGCTCTGAAAGTTTAATCAGCCGCGAAGCCCTGCGTGTTTCAGCCCACGCAACGTTATCCAGACGGTGACGGGACGTTTCCACAGAGACGCACAACTCATAATGTCCACAACATGTCCCCCAGCAGGAGTTACCGGCTTAAAGGGAGACGATCAGATCTAGACCAAAGGATCTAAACCTCTGGTTCTGTTTGGAGCGACGGTGGGAAAACTGGTAAAACAAGAACAAAAACCTATAAATAACCTGACAACAAACATCAAACAGCTTCAAACTGTAACTACACAAAGACACAAATAAATACACTACCAGTCACACGTTTGGAGACACACGTATTTATACATATATATATAGTGAAGACTAGTTACTGCAGCTACAAAGAGACACAAAGCAAATAATACGACCACAAACACACAAAACAAACAGACTCTAATGAAAACCGAAGCTAAAACGAGAAACAAAACTGAGAGAAAATGTGATGAATCATGAATCAGTGAAGAGTGAAAAGGATCAATGAACATTTTCAAACCTTCTATTATTTCTCTTTGTCCTCAGTTTGATCCCATTCAATGTTTAACGGCTTTATTATTATTTCTGCTTCGTATTTAATGACTTTTCCTAATTTAATGGAGACAATGACTCCAACATGTTCATTATTCTTCACACCAGATGTTATAGATAATAAGAATATGAACATAGTAATTAGGATGTTTAAGGTCGTGTAACAGATATTCTGGTGGATGTTAGGGATGGGCTTGGTTTTTTATTTAAAGTGTTAATTAGGTGTCAACAAACAAACGTAAAGAACCTGAAGCATAAACCTTTTAATTTTTAATGATTTTTGGAGGTTTAATAATAATTGTCCAGTGGTCAGCATCTCCCTTTTGGCCTTTTCTATGAATAATAGAAACCACCACCACCACCTCACCTGACCACTGCATCAATAAATCATCCAATAACGTGATGAATAATTTGAGACTAATTCAGAACCACTAAGGTTCCTTCAGGAAATTTATTTCATCAAGTGGAAGGAGGAGAATTAACAGAATCTCAACGAGGAGCCGAGTTTATTTATTTATTTTTATTCTAGTGAATATAAATAAATAAATAATAAAAGTTTGGAAGCATTTGGTTTGTTGGAGTCTTAAATATGTCTTCAACCTGCTCAGGAGGAAAAAGGAGGAGGAGGAGGAGAAGCTAAGCTCCTGACGATGCTCAGAGAGAATGAATTTATTCCAGTAACCAGAGAAAAGAAACCAGCAGGGACTCAGGAACTGATCTGACTTCACATTAAAGTTCTGTCCTGACAACAACATTTAACCGGTTCAATTTGAACCTTTTAAACTCAGCAGAATGACGCCTGTTAACATTTCACCCACTCAGCAAAAAAAAAAGCCACAACAATGAGGTCGAAGGTCAAAGTGTGACGGAAATGATGGATGGAGCTGGAAATACTCTGGAAATAATCTGTGACCCGACATCAGCGTCATCAGCAACAATAAAAAGCAACGTGTTTGCTGGTTTCTCTCTTTTCTCTGAAAGTAAATTAGATTAATTTGGAGTTTTTTGTGTCTATTCTACATGATTAAACCCTGATTAGACCCGAGAATGTTTCCTTGATCTTCTCTGATTGGCTCAATGAAAACCATATGAAAATAAACCTCTCTGACAGGAACAGATTGTATTTTATTTAATTTTATTTTATTTTATTTTACAGAATAGTTTTGCTCATTAAAAATAACAGTATAAACAAACATGTTTGATGCTGATGCTACCTCCCTGTATATTTTACAACTATAATCCCCCTTAAATAAAGTGCTAGGATGCTAGGAGGAGCTACTATTAGCTGTGAGACTAGGAAGCTAACAATAGCTACTATTAGCTGTGAGACTAGGAAGCTAACAATAGCTACTATTAGCTGTGAGACTAGGAAGCTAACAATAGCTACTATTAGCTGTGAAGCTAGGAAGCTAACAATAGCTACTATTAGCTGTGAAGCTAGGAAGCTAACAATAGCTACTATTAGCTGTGAAGCTAGGAAGCTAGGGGTAGCTAGTATTAGTTGGGAGGTTAGGAAGCTAGGGGTAGCTACTATTAGTTGTGAGGTTAGGAAGCTAGGAGGAGCTACTATTAGCTGTGAGGCTATCAAAATGTTAAACTTTCTGCTTAACATGTCCAAACAACTGACCAGAGCTGTGGTAAGTAACAACCAGATAATCAGTGGTATTATTATTCTTATGCTCCATCAAATCTTTTCTGAAGTTGCAGATGAATTTGATGAACGTCCACAAATCAGCATTAACTTTAAACACTTGGTTGTTGTAGTGAATCCTCTCTAGGGTCTTTCTTATTGATTTTATTTAATTTATTTATTTAGCGGTGCGGCGTGATGGAGGGGAGGTGTTTCAGCTCTCAGGTCGGCCTGTAACGGTGTTAATTACCGCCCTCACTCTGTCATTCTGTTTCATGTCGGCTCATTAACCTGCTTCAAACTGTCTGTTACCGACACCTTCTGCCATCGACTTCTTCCACTCGCGTTGTGTTTGCTTTGCTCTTCCCTCCTTCAGCTCGTCTTTGTTCCCACAGTTTGTTTGAGTTTCATCCATCCATCTGTCTGCCTCCTCTCTGTTCTCTCCCCGTCTCTTTGATTGGACTGTCTCATTTAGTTTAAAGCCTATAATCTGAGGTAAAAATACGTCTCTGCATCTTCCTCCCGTCGCCTTCTCTGAATTCTCTTTTACTGCTTTTTGTCTCACTTTAAAGTCCCGTCTTCTCCCACTAACGACACTGGCAGCTAATAGTAGCTCCTCCTAGCTTCCTAGCCTCCCAGCTAATGGTAGCTCCTTCTTCCTTCCTAGCCTCCCAGCTAATAGTAGCTCCTCCTAGCTTCCTATCCTCCAAGGTAATAGTAGCTCCTTGTAAATTCCTAGCCTCCTAGCTAATAGTAGTTCCTTGTAACTTTCTAGCCTCCCAGCTAATGGTAGCTCCTTCTTCCTTCATAGCCACGCAGCTAATAGTAGCTCCTCCTAGCTTCCTAGCCTCCCACTGATTAGTAGCTCCTCCTAGCTTCCTAGCCTCCCACCTAATAGTAGTTCCTCCTAGTGTCCTAGCCTCCCAGCTAATAGCAGCTCCTCCTAGCGTCCTAGCCTCCCAGCTAATAGCAGCTCCTCCTAGCGTCCTCGCCTCCCAGCTAAAAGTAACTCCTCCTAGCTACCTAGCCTCCATGTAATAGTAGCTCCTCATAAATTCCTAGCCTCCCACCTAATAGTAGCTCCTCGTAACTTCCTAGCCTACCACCTAATAGTAGCTCCTCCTAGCTTTCTACCCTCCCACCTAATAGTAGCTCCTCGTAACTTTCTACCCTCCCACCTAATAGTAGCTCCTCCTAGCTTTCTACCCTCCCACCTAATAGTAGCTCCTCCTAGCTTCGTAGCCTCCCACCTAATAGTAGTTCCTCGTAACTTCCTAGCTTCCTAACTAATAGTAGCTCCTCCTAGCGTCCTCGCCTCCCAGCTAAAAGTAACTCCTCCTAGCTTCCTAGCTTTCAAACTAATAGCAGCTCCTCATAAATTCCAAGCCTCCTAGCTAATAGCTAGCTCTCACGGCTACTAAGAGCCCCTCCTGTCTTCCTACATCTGGTTGTAGAGCCCCTAGTTTCCCAGTCATAAACCTCCTAGATTTCTAGCCTTGCAGCTAATAGTAGCTCCTTCTAGCTTGCTAGTCTCACAGCTAATAGCAGAAGAAGATGAGCAGAGGTTTACTGATCTTCTTAGTAAAGCTAGTTCTTAGTAAAATCACAAAAAGGGGCTTTTATGAAGGTAAATGAATAAAATATTAGTTTAAAATATTCTGATATATATATATATATGTAAAACGATGAGTCCGCGGAGCCTCAACACAGTTTGGATTTTCTTAATTTAGTAAAAAGTGTCTCTGAAGTCTTGAATAAGAAATCTAAACTGCTTCGGCTCCTGAGAGGGCAACGCGACGCCTGAGAAGAGAGAAGAAGAAACGAGGCCAGTGTTTGAAAGGCGAACAGAGGATTTGTGGCGTCGCTCATTGGTTCTCTTCAGGGTTCGATTAAAGACACGATTAAAATAGATCCAGACGTTTTATTTTGGGAGCCGCCAGACAGAATTGGTTTATCTGGCCATCGAGAAGAAACGGTGAAGACAGGCAGAATAAACTGATGGACGAAGCTCCAAAACAAAGTCACACAGTCATGTTTCTATCTTTGTGAGGACCTTCCATTGACCCCCGACCCTAAGTCTTCACAGGTGTCACATCTGAGGTATCATTAAAGCTCAGATTCAGGTTTAATGAACTTACAAACCAAAAGGGGCTGTGGTCACTAAGCACAACAAATCCAAATCCAAAGGAGAGTCAACAAAGACACAAGGGGGGGGGGGGGGTTAAGGGGGAGGAGTCTGGAAAAATCACCAAGGGAAGTAAAAGCAACAAGAAGCTTTTCAAAGTAAAACAGGAAGAAACAAATACACATGAAAACCAAAACTGAATAAAATGCCAAAACCGAAACTCACGGCTCACCAAAAATATCCCAAGATGTTAGTATTTCCATAAAGTTAGCATTAGTTTAGAGTTAGCACTGTTACCATAGACTGTATATAAATATGGACGCCTCCAGACTCACGATGTCCCGTCTACACTTCCTCCATTTCCATTTAATTAGACTTTAATGATCCACGAGGGAAATGACTTTGTCACTGTAGCTTTGTTGCATATAAAAGTAAACACAAGAAAGATAAAATGAGATTAAAGTAAAATAAAAATACAAAGGATAATGAAAAAAATTACATTTTACTCTCTGCTCCACCTCCACCAGCTACAAGGAAATGTTGGATTATACACTGAGCTAAAAATTGTTTCTACAACTCTCACGGTTCCACTTTAAGGAGCAGTTGTCATGGCAACCAGTGGTCGCCATTGTGTCCGATGCTGTTTCTATCGCGTCGAATAACAAAACTTATCCAAAATATTGACGCTTGAACATTCATTAACATTATATTAACTACCTTAAATGACAGAAACCATCCTTGGGAGAAAACATTTGTTTTTATGTGTACTTAGTCCCGCCCACATGCGTGGAGGGGGGTGGAGCTTATGATCTAAACTGCAGCCTCCAGTCACCAGGGGGAGCTGTACTGGCTTTGACTGGAGGAGTTCCGCCGTCCATATTTATACACAGTTTATGGTTGTTACGCACACATCTAAAGTTCATAAAAGATTAATGACGCTAACTGCTACGTGTTTTTGTGCAGTGGAACATTAGGACGTGTTTTTTGTTTTTCTGTGTTGTAGCTGTAATAAATACTGCAGTGATTCTGTTAAATGATTCTATGGAAACATTTACAAAGTATTGAAATATTATTATTTTGCAAAGGCAGCTAATAGCTTAGTCAGAGCACCATTTATAAGGAAAGTTGTAGAATAACGTCACTTTTGCTTCTTTATTGTACAAATACTTTAACGTGATAGTTTTGAAAGTGTGAATATTTCATGAAGTCACTCAGCGTCTCCTCGGCTCCGTCTCCTCCACAACAGTCCAACGATAAACACAGCATTATTATTGTTTTATAGAGGATCATTAATGTAATTGCTTTTCTGTTTTTCGCGAGCCAGACTCTGTTCCCTGCTGATTCTGCTGAACTGCAGACAAACCATTTACTCCGCTGCCAAACTAAACTACTTAACGCAGAAGAATCTCCCAAAATAAGCATGAAGAGTCATAAAAAAAACAAAGAGCAGCGCATCAATATTTAAATGTTTTTCCTGTTTAAATGTTTCGCTTGTTTTATTAATTAATGTGTGAATGCAGCTGTTCGTGGTTTCACCGTCCACATTAAACGTGTCACACGGTCACTTTGACGTAAAGCGACGTTTCTCCACTTTCACACCTCGGGTCGTACTCTAGGTGTGAATTTGCTTTTAGCCATGAACACGCGACCTGATCCATCACTGACAAGACACTCGCTGACATGAGCTGATGTGTTTCTGGGCTCGTTAACCGAAACCATGACTCCTGAAACTTCACGTGATCGTTTCAGGGTCTGGACCAGAACAAACGTCCTGATGATGTTAAAAACACACACTCAGGGTCAGATGTGTCGCTATAAGAGCAGCGATAGGCGCTAACTGCAGCACCTTTTATCCTTATTGGGCATTCAAAGCTTCTACGATCATAATAAAAGCTGTTTCCTGTTTACAAATGTTAACATTTAAGAAGAGGTGGGACAAAGGCCGTCGATTGTTGCCAGAATCAGAGTTTAGTAACATCTGGTTTCATCCAGAGACATTTTGTTTGAATCTTCTGAGACCCGGGCTTCAATTTCTATCCTTTTTTAATTTCTCCACGGTATTTTAGATTAATAGGACCTAAGAAGCACAAACACTAAGCATCATCTTTGAGCAACAATAAGTAGTTTATGAAAAAAATAACAAAAAATGTCCTCATATGTGGACACAGGGATTATTTTGCTGTATAATACAATAAAATCACCAGTGTGTAAAAAAGTATAAAATTATTTATTTCAATTCCTGAACACTGCTGAGCAAAAACAAGTTTGCAAACAATGAAATCCCAACGTCCTCACATGAGTACTTGCTAATTAGCGACGTAGCTTGTTACTTTCGACAGAATGGATTAAATATCTAACTACAGAAGTTGGTAACCAAATAACAAAAAAATTTGATGAGGTTTTGTACCTTTTTACACCGATTAGTGTACTGACCCTTTCCTGCTGCTAGATGTCAGACTAAAGCGTCCACTTACGGGGACAACAGGTTTAGATGCTAACATGCTGATGAGCATGTTAGCTTGCTGATGTTAGCACGTTTAGCCTCACAAAGCTGCTGGTTATGGGGGTGAAGGTGCACGTTAAGCGTAACGATCTGTTGTGGTGTTACATGCACTCGTATTTTATTGTGTTCGTCATTAAAGCTGCTCCGATCGATGTCTCTGTAATGAACCTGCTGCTCTTCTGGTCTTCGTTGGGTTTTATGGTGACGTTCAGCTCATTATTCAGCTGCTCTCACAGCTTCTTTTTCAGCTTTTCTAAAATGCTGCCGTACGTTTCCTTCAGGAGCTCATCGGGATTAAAGGGGAGAAAAAGCCGGAGGCGTTGAGACACAGTTTGAGCTGAGGTGGATGTGAAAGGTCAACGGTCCGACTGTGTTTCCTGATGCTGCAGCGCTGAGCTCCGTCCTCTGAGAGTCGTGTTAACGTCGAGGTTAATAGACGCCGACCTTCACGTGAAATAAAATGCTCTGAATGTTAATCTGCTCCTCACCCACTGAGCTCAGGCTGGACCCACATCAACAACTAAACATCAGCAACTAAACATCAACACATGACAACGTTAAAATAAAAAGAATCCAGACTTTCAGACGATCTCTGCGCAGGATTCGACTCTTTCTGACTCTGAGAAACTAAACCTTCACCTGAAGCATCTTCACCATCACTTGATGAACTTAGACCAACACACACTGGATGATCTGCTAATCTCTCCACAACCTGACGACACCTGCACACAACCACAAAATGACTTACACCAACAACACTGACAGGAAAAAAACACACAAAGACATACAACAACCACAAAATGACTTAGAACATCAACACTGAAACACACAGACACAAAACACCACACAGAGATGCAAAACAACAACAAAAAAGCAAAACAACATGAAGACAGACAAAACAACCACAAAATGACTTACACCAACAACACTGACAGGAAAAAAACACACAAAGACATACAACAACCACACAAAGAGACAAAAAACAACAACAAAATGACTTAGAACGTCAACACTGAAACAAACAAAGACATAAAACACCACACGGAGATGCAAAAGAACCACACAAAAAACAAAACAACATGAAGAGTGACAGAATAAACCCCACAATGACTTACAAAAATCACAATGAAAGGAAAAAATAACAACACAAAGACAGAAAACAACCACAAAATGATTTATAACAATCACACTGAGGAAAAGCATCCACACAGATGAAACATAGAGATGAAAAACAACCACAAAAAGGCATACACACAACACACTGTGAGGAAAGAACGCACATAAACACAAAACAACAACAAAGACACAAAGACTACCACAAAATGACACAGAACAACAAGACTGAAAGGAAAATGATGTAAAACAACCACAAAAAAAACAGGAAGAGACACAACACAACAACAACAGTGATGTGAAACAACCAGACTGAACGGAAAAACAGTCACACAGACGCACAACAACCACTGACATACAAAAGAAACGTCACAAACAACCATGAAGAGAAAAGACACACAAAGCAACTAAAACACATGTGATCATTTGTTTCCCTGTCAGACGTCACGGTTCATGATGCTGCTTAAAAAATAAATCATGTTCTGCCTGGAAACACACACACACACACACACACACACACACACACACACACCTTGTTGATTGTGTGTCTCTAGCAGGGTGTAAAATGTTGTGCGTGTGCATACGTGTGCGGGGGAGGGGGTATTAATCCGTGACTGTGTGTGTTGCTATGTTGTGTGTGTGTTGGTATGTTGTGTGTGTTGCTATGTTGTGTGTGTTGCTATGTTGTGTGTGTGATGCACCGTGTAAACATGTTTCTCCATTAACGCTCCGCTGGTCTCAGGCGTGTGTGCGCACAAATACATGGAGGGTTTTAGGACGATCGCACAAACTGACACACACTCTGTGTTAAAGAGGCTCATTACATGTTTGGCTTTAAGCTCCATGAACGTGAACGTGTTCGGCTCAGTGGCTCAGTGGTTTCCATGAAACTGCTGCACAGCACCACGCTACCAGCTCAACACGGGGTCAAAGGTCAGGAGGAGGAGGAGGAGGAGGAGGGAGGAGGGAGGAGGAGGAGGAGGAGGAAGAAGAAGAGGAGGAGGAGGGAGGAGGGAGCAGGAGGAGGAGGAGGAAGATGAGGGGGAGGAGGTTCACGGGCAGCGAGACCAAGCTGCCTCCATCCAGAGTCTTTGACCTTCCAGTTTATCTGGACTCTGCTCTTTTCCAGCTGTTGGAACTTATTCATGGTCTGATTTTACTGCAGCTGATGCAGTAAAATCAGTGTCTGTACAACAAGACCAACGACATTCACGCTACACAACCATGAAGAAGCAACACAACCACAGACATGCAAAAAAAAAAAAAGAAAACACATAGAGATGCAACACAACCATGAAGAGAGAGAAAAAACAAACACACACATGCAAAACAACTGTGAAGAGAGAAAAACAATCATGAAAAGAGACAAAACAAGCACAAAAAAAATGCAAAACAATGAAAAGAGACATAAAACAACCACATAGATGCAACAGAACTGTGAAGAGAGAGAAACAATCATGAAAAGAGACAAAACAAGCACAAAGAGATGCAATACAACAATTGCAGAGACATAAAACCACCACATAGAGATGCAGAGATGCAAAACAACCACACAGAGATGCAAAAAACAATCATGAAAAGAGACAAAACAAGCACAAAAAAAATGCAAAACAATCATGAAACGAGACAAAACCACTAACTGATTTCTGTCTGGAACCAAACTGTATCTGAGTCTCTACGTTCAGACAAAAAAAGAAAGAAATAAAAAAGCTGCACAGAGTTGATGTTGTGGCTCATTGGCTCTGACTGGTTGGAGAAATATCCTGGATCCACTTTACAACAAATAAACAGAGAAACTAGAATTAAAGTGAAGATGATTACAACAAATCTGTGACATGGAACAAAGTAACTCTGGACCAAATAAAGATGGAAATATAACGGTGAATATTGCACCACTGGGCTAAAACATGCATATTTTTCCCGCCCTAAACATTTATATTGGGCTTTAATAAAGTCCTAAACTAAAACACTGTGGATGAGGAACAATGAGCCGACTCCAACGCTACAAATCACCACAAACAGAAGAATTCCACCAAATGATTCCTGCTAATTTGTTTAGCGAGGACATGCTACCACTCGACCTGCGTTCCCTCAGGACTTAATCTCCACATCCTTCAGGGGAAAAGTTCAAACTTTGTACTTGACAAGTCATTATGGGGCCATTTCTGATGAGAACAACTTTCTACCACCAAACGTCGGCGTGATCCCAGAGATTCTTCTCTTATTTCCACAGAAACATATTTTAGCAGCTCATACAGACGGTTTCTTGTTCATGTTCTTCCTCCGTAACGACACAACTCACCAGAGAAATAACCATAAAGACAAATAATAAATGTGTGCCCATAAAACCCGGAACATGTGGAGCAATTACCAAAAGCCCCAGAAGACATCATTATGGATAATATGCGGCTTTAAAATCCCAGAAAAAGCAATAGAAAGCTGTGGTAGATCAGATCTGTCAGATACGATAACGGCCGAGGCGTCAGATTATGGAAATATTCTCTCTTTAATACACTGGTGGAGTTATTTGAGGAATTTGACTTTTTTTAAAAACTTCTCCTGACGTTTTCAAGTCATTAATCTGCGAATATGAAAAGAAAAATGACCATTTAAAAGCGGATTTAAGCTCCTTTAACCAGCGCGTCTTTACTGCATTAAAGAGTCGTTTCATTACACTGATTAGTTTCCAGTTTTCATCGTTTATTTCCGGGAGGCTGCTCTCGTGTATCAGCTGCCCGGCCGCGGGGCCTCGCAGCTGGGGGACACTTCTGCAGGGCCCTGGGTCGGTCCTGGAGCTCCGGAGGACGAATATTCATCCGCGGCAGCTCATAACTTCCTGTTCATCCGTCTATTAAAACGTTTAAAATATCCAGCGCAGTCATCACGACGAAATATTCCAACAGATTCCTCTGGGAAATAAACTTCTTCATACAGAACAGTCTCTCATTTACATGAATTCAGTTTGTTTTCCTTAATCGATCCACTGGATGCATTTTCCTGAGACTGGGGCTATTTTCCAGTCTAAGGAAGTGCACTCTGGGTAATGTAGGCAAAGAAGGAAAACACATTTTAAACCTGAAACTGTGGACAGTCTTTTTTGAACAGTGTGGACTCTTCTCTCTCTTTCTGTTTCCTCTTTAAATGTCCAGATCTTCCCATATTTTTTCATCTTGTCCCTTAATCCCTGATCTCCTCCCTCCCGCCATCGCTCTGTCACAGCGCTCCACACTGAGCGCGCTCAGTGGGGAGCGCTGTCTCATTAATATCTGAGAGAAATGGCTAATGAGGGTTAATGAGACGCCCAGCAGGACCGGCAGGTGTGTTCAAAGTGTCTGAAGGTTTAATCACGTCTCAGAGGCGACTCCACGGATAAAAAAAAAAAACACACAAACGTAGAAAACAACGGGAGCAGAGTTCAGTGACGAGTGTTAATTATTAAACTACTGATTCTCTCCAGATGTATTTATTGATTTATTTGACTCGTCTACTTATATATGCACAAATATGTTTTAATTACAACAGCGGCTCTGAGCTAGTGAGTTATTTCCTCTCACACCGACCAGCCACAACATTATGACCACTGACAAGAGAAGTGAATAACATTAAAACCATCTTGTAGCAACTCAGTGTGTTTCCACTGGGAAACTTTCAGACCTGGTATCATTGGTGTGGTTGTTTCTGAGACATGTAGGACCCACCTAGACTAGACCAGGCACCCCCCACCCCACAGCAATGACACAGCAGGAAAAACAGTTTAAGCACAACTAAAAAAAAAAAACATGAAGAACAGCACAAGGTGTTGACCTGGCCTCCAATCTAACAACCATCAGAATGCCCATGTCCATTCTCTGACGAGTCTCTGCACAATATTAGGAAGTTGGTCATAATGTTATGGCTGATCGGTGTATATACATGTGCATGCAACTTGATGAGCCATATTAGAATGTGTATAGAACATGTATAAAAATATGAACAGGTTGTCAGATAAATAAGACATCTTGTCATTCTGACCCGATATAGTAACAATCCGGTCATAATGTTATGGCTGATCGGTGTATGTGCCAACTGGTTGTTGGCTTTAGTCTTTGTGGTGCGTTCAGGTGCAACTTTTAGTGTGACCTTTGTTGACGATAGTTTGTTCTGTGTGTGTTAAGGTATTACATTTGTTTATGGATCATTTACATTAACCTGCTACCCAGCTGGGCTGCTAGGCTGCTAGCCTCCTAGCCTGCTAGGCTGCTAGGCTCCTAGCCTGCTGGGCTGCTAGGCTGCTATGCTGCTACCCTGCTGGGTTTCTATTCTGCTAGCCTCCTAGCCTGCTGGGCTGCTAGGCTGCTACCCTGCTGGATTGCTAGGCTGCTACCCTGCTGGGTTGCTAGGCTGCTAGCCTCCTAGCCTGCTGGGCTGCTAGGCTGCTACCCTGCTGGATTGCTAGGCTGCTAGGCTGCTAGGCCGCTAGGCTCCTAGCCTGCTGGGCTGCTAGGCTGCTACCCTGCTGGGCTGCTATGCTGCTACCCTGCTGGGTTGCTAGGCTGCTAGCCTCCTAGCCTGCTGGGCTGCTAGGCTGCTACCCTGCTGGATTGCTAGGCTGCTAGGCTGCTAGGCCGCTAGGCTCCTAGCCTGCTGGGCTGCTAGGCTGCTATGCTGCTACCCTGCTGGGTTTCTAGGCTGCTAGCCTCCTAGCCTGCTGGGCTGCTAGGCTGTTAGGCTCCTAGGCTGCTAGGCTGCTGGGCTGTTAGGCTGCTAGGCTGCTAGGCTACTGGGCTAAAGCAGGGAGTCTTTAAACCCTGTCAGTGTTTCGTTAGCCCACTTTAACCCGAGGCAGCTCCTGAAGGCTCCTGGCGTTGGTTAAGCTGCCACACAGGAAAAGAAAATCACGACGACTGAAAGCGAGTTCACAGAGTCTCCGTCGTCTTTGCTGCACAAATGAAGCCAAAGCTGTCAAACGGCCAAAAATCACAGCTGTCACAGATAATGAGCTCAAATAGAGAGTTGTCAAGGACTCTAAGCTTCGAGTGGGACAGGTAAGAATGTGAATCTGTGACTAAAAGATAAGAAGCACTGACACAGCTTTGGCATATCAACGCATTTTCTGTTTCACGTCTCTTCTCTCTTGGGTTAATGGGGTCTGACGCAAACTTTGCCACAGTGTGAACATGTTTCTTGCCTTCAGGAAGGTCCATGTGCTCCACAGGATAAATACACTGTGTCCCCACCGGGACCAGAAACACGATAAATAAAGATGAATTCAGAGAAGCTATTAAACCCACGCGAGATATATTTAACCATTCTTTGAAGCCTGATGTACGTATTAAATAAAAGCAGCAATTTACTGCTGTTATTGTTTTAAATCAGTGTGATTAATGCATGTTTTATTTTAATCTGTAATTATCTGTTTAGCCTCTTATCATTGGAGCCTTTTTGCAAAAAATATAAATAAATCTGAATGATGTTAATGAACATGTTGGAGCTCATTCATGGTCTCGGTCTCTTTTTAAAGACAAGACTCTGAAGTTTCTATTACAAAAGTCAGAATCTCTCTAAGTGGTTTTGTTGTTGAGGAAGGACTTTTATCAATGAAACCAAAAGAAAATGACATATTGCATCACGCAGCATTTACTCAGAGACACCTGACAGTGTGAATGTAAGAGTCAATATACAGCTAATAGTAGTTCCTTCTAGTTTTACACTTTTAACATAACTATAAGTTGTTGTGTCAAATAATTGTAAAACATCTGGAAGCCTGGATGAATCCACGAGGGGGTAGACGACAAGTCTCAGATGGTAAACAACATGAAATTAGTTGTGATTAATGCAGCAGATCAGACCCAGAGAGAGAGAAACCTGACTGGTTGTCGAGGTTCACAGTCAGGGGCTCCTCGTTAGTCGCCACGGCAACGTTGGAGCCAATTAGAAACCTCATTAGTGATCTCAAACTGAAACGGACCAGCGTTTCCACACTGAATGAAGAGTGACAAAATTATAACGCGTCTTTTAAACTGAATGAGTCAAAGCTAATTAGTTAATTACGTCAGAGATCAGCTGGTCGGTGGAACGAAACTATTTTACCTCCTGCTACGACTCATTGGTCGACTTTGTTCTGGATCCTTAATCTCAGCTCTGTGGAAGGAACAAAGAAGCAGAAAACTGCAGAGGTTTTACTTTTCTGAGCTGGAAATCTGATAATTGCACTCATATGTTTTCTCTGCCTCACCCTCCCAACATTGATCTTCCTCCTCCTCCTCCTCCTCCTCCCCTCTGGAACATTTATTTCTTTATCTCTTCATTGTGCTGCTCCACTTTCTTCTCATTTATCTCACTTCTTTCCCTGTCTCTCTTCTTCTTTATTAACTACACGTTCTCCTCCCCATATGCTCTCGCTGTTCCTCCAGCTCCCATGATGCCTCTCTGCAGCGCCACACCTGTCCAGAGGTCGTTTCACCTCTCTCCGCTGTTAACAGCTGTTTGCATGATGAACACGCTGCAGTTCAGCCGACTCATCGTATTAAGACTCTTTTATCTTTCCTACTGAGGACACTGAAAGAGGACGTCCGGTTTAGCATGTTAGCAGGCTAATATTTGCTAATTAGCACCAAACAGAAGTGAAAGTGCAGCTTTTGTATATGTAATAAATCATAAACCAAACTACTGAGCAGATTAAAACTCTGACACTGACTGTGATTAAAGAGGAAAGAGGAAGTGTGTTGTCTCTGGTCTTTATCTTGTTTAACGAAGTCTAATTCAAAAAGAGGTGGAGCTTGACTGGAGCCCAACAGGCACTTAAAGAAGCCACGCCCCTTAATTCTGCATAAATTTAATCCTTGATACGAAGCTGATTAAAGGCGACTGTTTAAGACAGTTGTCACCATGAAGGGAGAAAATATCTGTACAGACCAAAACAGTTTTAGTATCAGGCTTAAACATGGACTCGGTTCAATAAAGCTGAAATAAAATGCAGAAAAAAAAAAATCGAGAAAAAGTTGAAATGTCAAGAAAAAAGTCCAAATTCAATATTGAATAACGAAAAATGAATAAAATATAAAATGAAAAGAATAAAAGTTACAGTGCAGTGTAAGATATTGATAAAATAGATTTAACAAAAGGCAAAGAGGAAAGTTTTCAGACTCGATTTTAAAAAAAGCCGAGAGTTGGAGCAGATCTGCAGTTTTCTGGGAGTTTGTTCCAGATGTGCGATTGTTTCATAAAAACTAGAAGCCGCTTCTCTGCGTTTAGTTTCAACTCTGGGGACAGAAAGCTAAGAAGTCTTAGTCCTAGCCAACAGTAGCTTCTCCTAGCCTCACGGCTAATAGCAGCTTCTCCTAGCCTCACAGCTAATAGTAGCTCTCTACTCGGTTAAGCCTCTACGGCTAATAGTAGCTCCTCCTAGCTCAGCTAACTAGCTCCTTTCCTGAAGTAGTCCGTGCACAGCTAATAGTAGCTCCTCCTAGCCTCCCAGCCAATAGCAGCTCCTCCTAGCCTCACAGCTAATAGCAGCTCCTCCTAGCCTCCCAGCCAATAGCAGCTCCTCCTAGCCTCACAGCTAATAGCAGCTCCTCCTAGCCTCACAGCTAATAGTAGCTCCTCCTAGCCTCCCAGCTAACAGTAGTTCCTCCTAGCCTCCCAGCCAACAGTAGCTCGTAGCCTCCAGCTATGTAGCTCCCCTAGCTAATATAGTAGCTCCTAGCCTCCCCTATACAGCTCCTAGCTCACAGCTAAGTAGCCAGCTCTCACTATGTAGCCCCTGCTTCACAGTTAATAGTAGCCTCTTGCCTCCAGCTACTCTCTAGCCACAGCTAATAGTAGCTCCTCGTAGCTTCACGGCTAATAGTAGCTCCTCGTAGCCTCCCCCTTCTGAATGATGGATCCAGACTACTACCTCCTGCTGGAACCAGAGCCAGTATGAACTTTGTGGTGCGTTCAAGTGCAACATTTTGGTCCAGACACAGGAGACTTGAGTTAAGTTCGGCCTCTGTTGTCGGTAGTTGTTTGATTTTGTGTTGGGCCTTTAAGAAGCATTTTTGAATAATTCAGAGGAAGCTTGAGATGAATGAGATTAACACTTTGATGAAGCGGAGGCTCATCGTTCTGTTAAAGATTTAATCTGGATCCATGTGTAAACTCACCTCGTCACTGATCTCCTGCTGCGTCTTCTCCGCTATAAGTTTTCTCCTGCCTCCTGTCACGTCGTATTATCCTCTCCTCTGCTTATCATCTACTTTCTGCTCCTTCCTCCTCCTCCTCCTCCTCCTCCTTCTCCTCCTCCTGGTGAAGTGACAGTGAAACAGCAGCTATATTAAGCAGCGTTCAGGAGCGCTGACTGTGGGTTATTGTTCACCGCGTAATAACAGCTGTCATCTTCGAGGACACAGCAGAGGAAAACGTTAAAAATCCTCACATGGCTGTCAGCTTCACTGTTAACCTACACGGGCGAGTAAGAAAAGACAAGCAGTGGGAAGCTTTACAGCACTAAGCAGTTAAAGAGATATTTAGAAACTGTCTGTTTAGCCTGGCAGCCCGGCAGTGGACGTCCGCTGATTTGATAAGATGATTACTCCGCCGGGTTTTGTGCTAAACCTGATTATCAGAAATGTTCACACAAGCAGGAAGCCAGCTTTCATTTTTCAGATTAAGTGACTAAAAATAACCCCGTTCACGCAGCCAGATTACTGATGGAGAAACCTAATTACCGAAACCCTGACAGGTTTTTATTTGCATGACAAATTCGGTGGGACATGCAGGGGATGTGACAGCGGCAGCGAGGCTGCATGTGAACGCTTCGTTTTGTGCCTCTGACCTGCAGTTTCAGCTGGATTTGATCATGCACATGAATTCTGAATGAGGTTCCCAAATATGTCCAGCGCTCAGACAAGTCTGATGGAGAAGCACAGACGAACAGACAAGAGAGAAGTGAAGCGGCTCCGCATGCAAACCCTCGAATTAAAACAATACGTCTTCATAAGGAGGCAGGTGTAGACTTAGATGCACAACAGAAATTCATCAGGAAGAAATTCTGCTTCTGCACAAACCACATTTCCGATAAAAGGCCCGACTCTTTGTGGAAGCTTTGTTTTTTGATTACATGAGGAACATACGTTCGTTTCTGTTAAATGTTACAGACCAAAGCAAATGGATGGATAATACGTCAAAGACGACGTTTTGGAGAAGAGGTAGAATAGAAGAAGAGTGAATAAGATATATATGATAATGGTGAAATAAAACAATGAAGGATGAGTATGAACAAAATGTCCAGAACTTGCTGTCATTTAAAGAAAAACCTTCTCCATGTTCTCCAGGAATGCTGGTTTTACTCTCCTGCAGATGATTTTTTATTTAATTTCATGTCTTTTCTACACATTTTAGCAGTTTGCAGACCTCTTCTGCTTCCCTGAAGCGCGCTGTAATAAGAGAGTGATGACGCAGACATATTTTGTCTGAGGTCGAGTCGCTCTCTTGGCCTCGTTAGCGCTGAGCCTTCATCTTCCCCCTCCTCCACCACCAGTGGTCCCATCAACATTAGCGATGTCCCTCTTTCCTTCCCACTAATGAAGAGCTGCGACTTGACCGTGGCGCCGCTTTGAGGTAAACTCCTATTTTCAAAGACTGAGAGGAGGAAGCAATGCTCTGCTACGGTCTTTTAGCTCCGAGCGGATCGGCTTAATTGCCACCAAATCCGGCGCCTCCATCCTGAGGGGGTTCCTCAGACACCCAAAGAGAAGAAGCCCTCATAACTTCTACTGAAGCTTTAAGTTTCCCCCTCTGAGCAGCTTTAAATGTAAATGTAAAAGTATTTTTGCTCCATGGGGCAAGTCCATGAATATGTAGCAGTTTTCATGTCATTGTTTGCATGCTGACAGTCGGTGAAGATCCCAGATTGTTCTGTTTTCTAATCTTGCCTGGGAAAGGAAAAGTGCTCCTCGTGCTCATAATCCTGGACTCCTCACTTCAAATGAGGAAAGTAAGACGTCTTATTTCCTCTTAAGAATCACTTATTTACTGAAGTACTGGGACAACACAGGGGATACCTAAGACACCGCTGCTTAGAGCTCAGGAGTTCAAGATAACTTAGCATAAACCTGCATGACTTGTTTCAGACGACTTGGACTTGGCTCTTCTCAGATTTCTTGACACTCGACCTGACAAAATGTCTGACTAACACATGTCTGTGTCAATAAACCAAAGACTTGACCTGGGTCAGTCTTAAATAACTTTAGACCCTCGCTAGACTTGGACCTTTCGTGGACTCCAGACTTCGCTTGGTCCAAATTACTTGAGATGACTTGAAACTCAACTTCTAATTGTTTCAACTAACTTCAGATGCTTCAAACTTGACTTGCTTCAAATTCCCCCAGATGACTCGAAACTTGATTTCACTACCAAATCATTGAGACTCGTCCCTCTCTTGCACTTGTCCTAAATATTTGAGTTGACTTGAATGACTTGAGACTTGTTTCAGATGAGTTGTCACTTGACCCAGACTAGACTTGGACCTTTTCTGGACTCCAGACTTGGCTTGAAACACAATTGTTTCAAATGATTTGAATGCTTCAGACTTGAATTACAAGTATCTTAATTGACTTGCGTCTAATTTAAACCCTATGTTGACTGACTAACGACTTTCTCGAGGACAGGTCCTATGACTTTCTTTGGGTCTTTCTTGAATAAGGTGTCACTCATTTCAGATGAGTTCTCAGTTGGTCATGAATGGACTTGAACCTTTTCTTAATTAACACCAGACTTGCCTCATATTTCCCCAGATGACTTGAAACCTGACTTCACTACCAAATGATTGAGACTTGTTTCAGACTTGGACCTTTTCTGGACTCCAGACTTGGCTTTAAACTCCACTTGCTTGGACTAATCCTGATTTGTCTTCAGACATGGACTCGTTAAAGGGGACTACGGACTTCTAGTAACTTTACCTTAAACCTTTAACTCAGATTTGATGTGTCTCTGAACGTCTTTCCACTTCCTTCAGACCTCTCCTGGACCTTTCCTGAATATCTGAGTTGACTTGTCCAGAAGAACTTGAGACTGGACGTAGATTTGAATAATTATATAATTTCAACTACTTCAGTTTTGAATTGTCTGAGACTCAGACTTGTCCGTAAACATTCAGCCCTGGCAAAATAATCAGACCTGAACTCTGGACATTAATTATTCTCATTCAGTGCTTCTTCAGGTCTCTAAATCAAATAATAATTCATTTGAACTCTGACTGGAGCCTTAGACGGACTCCTAATGCTGCTTCTGGCTTTCATATTCTAATTTATTTTCTTCATAACTTGTCAATTGAATTCAGTGTAATAAGCAGGTTAAAGCATTATTATTTCCAGGCTTCCTTCATCTTTGTGACATGATATACTGCATGAGGTGTCGCTGAGAGGAGGAGGAAATTGCCAGTAACCTGGTTAGAGAGGAGAGGGAGCGTCATGAGTCTGTGGTCAAAACAGCAGCAGCTTTGATGAATGTTGCACGAAGTCTATAACGTTTTCAGACAATGCAACCTTTTAATTCTCACGAGTTTAGATAATTCTGCTTTTATAACACGAGGCAATTATAATCTGCAGGTTTATATTTAAAATATATATAAGCAGCAGGAGAAGAGTAAGGCAACGAGGCAAAAAATAGATTCCACACTTGGTGGAATGGAATGAAATTGGGTAGCACCATTAATCATGTACTAAGGACGAAACCTACGAACACTGATGACGTTAGCTCGTTTGCTCTTAGCACCACTAGCTCAAAGTTTCCTTTTGAAATGTTGAGTTTTCAAGGTTAGTCGGCTTTGGTGCTAGATAGAAGATTAAGTCGCCTTTATCCCTTAATTATATACACTGTACTTGTTTTTAATAGTTTTTACAACTGTCACGACTTTACGGAGTGGTTGGCATGGCAACTGGTGGTCGCCATCATGTCGCATCCTGTTTCTGTAGCGTCGAACTAAAACGACACCTGAACATTCATGGACTTTATATTAACTACCTAAAATGACAGAAACAATCCTTAAAAGAAATTAATGTGTATTTTGGTGTTTTAGTTTGGGCCGCCCACTAACAGGGAGGGGGTGGAGCCTATACTGAAGCCTCCGGACACCAGGGGGAGCTCTGAGTCATCAAGCGTTGTTTTTTTGTTTGTTTCTGTAACACAAATAAAAAAAAAAAAAACAAAGATTAAACGAGCTTTTCCTTACAGTCCTGCCTGAGTGTTGCTGTGTCGATGCAACAAAGACGGAGCCGGGGGGGAAAATAAAAAAAAAAAAGACCCAAAAACCTTGACGATCGGCACGTTAATGAGCCGAGAGAAAGCTGCTGAGGAATGAAAATTAAAACGGAGCCACTGGAGATGTTATGTGGGCCACATGGAGTATGTGCAGCTTAATCGAATTAAGCACAAAGAGGTGTGTAGGAGAGCAGAGCATTGTGTTCCCAGGCTGAGGAGAGTTTTAGAGGTTTCTCGCATGACAAATATAGGTCCTTGATGCTCGGCTCTCTGCAGGACAAAAGCTATGGATCCGTGATTCAACATGCACAATAAGTTAATTTGCGCAGAATGGAAACAGTCTGTATGGGATCAATAATTCACCGATTGATTCGTGTTTTAAAATGAAGACAGAGGTTCTGGAGGAGGATGGATGGATGGAACTGACGCCAACGTTTCCAGGTCTAACGCGAACACAGATGTCATTCGATAGACTCTGTCAATGTATTTCGTGAGGAACAATATAAAGGAGTGTGATTTATTATTCACTTAGTCTTTTTTCCTGTGTGGCAGCAGAGCGTCACCTCTGCAGTGAGTCTGGAGCAGCTGCAGACGGATGCGGGAATAAAGCCTGAATGAAAGCTGCAGATGTACTGAATTAATCCGAGGCGCCGTGCTGCGTTACCAGCAGCGAGCGGCAAATGAAAAACTGAAAAGCAGCGTTTGGCCGCTCTGTTTGAAAAACTTCCTCACCTGAAACTTGAGTAGGAGTTTTTTTTTTTTTTTTTACAGAGAACAGAGAGAGCACAAACACACAAAAGCAAAAGCAAAAGCAAGAACATGTCTTCATGAAGTGATGAATAAAAGTGATTTGCTTTTGGAGTCGTTGTTGTTTGCTCCTCAACCGAATCAAATGTATGAATTTATAATCTGCTGTATCTTTTATAATCTTTAATAATACCTTCAAAATTCCTAAACTCTGAGCTAATAGCAGCTCCTCTTAGCTTCATAGCCTCTCCGCTAATAGAAGCTCATAGCTTCTTAGTCTCCCAGCTAATAGTAGCTCCTCTCATCTTCCTAGCTTCCTAGCTGATAGCAGTTCTTCTTAGGTTCCTAGCCTCTCTGCTAATAGTAGCTCCTCTTAGCTTTATAGCTAGCCTCTCTGCTAATAGTAGCTCCTCTTAGCTTCATAGCCTCCCAGCTAATAACAGCTCCTCTTAGCTTCATAGCCTCTCAGCTAATAGAAGCTCCTCTTAGCTTTATAGCTAGCCTCTCTGCTAATAGTAGCTCCTCTTAGCTTCATAGCCTCCCAGCTAATAACAGCTCCTCTTAGCTTCATAGCCTCTCAGCTAATAGTAGCTCCTCTTAGCTTTATAGCTTCCTAGCTGATAGCAGTTCTTCTTAGGTTCCTAGCCTCTCTGCTAATAGTAGCTATTTCTAGCTTCCGAGCCTCCCAGCTAACAGCAGCTCCTCTAAGCTCCCTAGCCTCTCAAGTAATAGTAGCTCTTTCTAGCCTCACAGCTAATAGTTGCTCCTCCTCTGTTGGTCAATGTTGCTATTGTTAGCTAGCTGCTCTAAAAAGCTGTTGGCTATTATGGAAACCAGCACATTGTATAGATGCCATAGTCTAAGCTAATTACACGAGCTAATCAAACATGGCACCAACTCCTCGTTAGTATAGTGGACAGTATCTCCGCCTGTCACGCGGAAGACCGGGGTTCGATTCCCCGACGGGGAGGAATGTATATTTTTCTTTTTTTGAATACAAACACTTCATTGCTGATACTTTTAGTTCATGATGATGATACTAGTTGAATATTTTTACTACATGCAGCCAATAATACTTAATGCATGAGTACTTCCAGAATCAGAAACTAACTACATGAAGCTCAAATCTGAATTGTTTCTTAGCAGTTGTACAAGGTTTAAATATGAACGTGTCATTTTTTTGTTTGTTTGTTTTGTTGTTTTCGCTGTTCGACGCTGTGAAGTGACACCAGCTCCTTGTTTTTACAGCCCAGGTAGCAAACTATCTATGTATTATTCAGCCTTATGCTCCCGCAGACAGACAGACAGCGAGTACCAGTGGAGTTGCAGCAGATGTACTCGCAGCCTTTCTTGGTTTCCCAATGGCAGGTTTCTATTTAAAGTCCCGGGTGTCGGACCTTCCCACTGGCACACGAATGCAGCATCGCGGCTGCAGCTTTTTTGACAGAAGGATCTAGTTAGTTTTAATCGGGAGGACGTTCATAAAGCACACAGAAGGTCCCTAGAGAACCCCAGAGACTCATATTCACCTAAAAACATGTTTAAAAAGATAATACAGAATACTGACTCTTTTCTGCCTCTAGTGCAACGAGGGAATCAAAGAATCCCCCGAGGAACAAGAATATCCACAAACATTTGGGGGATTCTAGCCAGGAGTTAGCAGGATATTTATCTCTGAACACTGCAGCGTGGATATGTTTCCTGGAGCCTTTGAAGCTCAGTGTGTCCTGAGTTAACTGAACCTAACTTGAAGTTGAATTTGAACTCAGACGACACTTGATTTTCACTGACGTTTCGACTTCTGACGTCTGGATGGAGGTAAAACTTCCCTAACAGGACCAATTCAAACTGAAATCTCTGAGCGTTTCTAAATAAGCTAAACATGTGGTGACATTTATTACTCGTATCTATGTTATTTCTATAGATTGTACTGAACTGTTTTATGGTTTAACACCAACCTTAACTCCA
Organism: Mugil cephalus; assembly: GCF_022458985.1. NCBI lineage: Eukaryota > Metazoa > Chordata > Actinopteri > Mugiliformes > Mugilidae > Mugil > Mugil cephalus. The sequence continues at coordinate 23,925,662 of NC_061784.1, read as the reverse complement.
ACACCGCATCTACTTCTCCCTTCTTCATTTCCAAAGTTTTAGTCATGCTATTTAATTAAATGCTGCACATTGTCTGTTGGTTTATTGTCCATGTTTATATACGATCTATGTAGAGACGTGTTTAGTCCATATTTATATACGGTCTATGGAGGAGACGTGTTTAGTCCATATTTATATACAGTCTATGGAGGAGACGTGTTTAGTCCATATTTATATACAGTCTATGGAGACGTGTTTAGTCCATATTTATATACGGTCTATGGAGAGACGTGTTTAGTCCATATTTATATACAGTCTATGGAGACGTGTTTAGTCCATATTTATATACGGTCTATGGAGGAGACGTGTTTAGTCCATATTTATATACGGTCTATGGAGACGTGTTTAGTCCATATTTATATACGGTCTATGGAATAGACGTGTTTAGTCCATATTTATATACGGTCTATGGAGGAGACGTGTTTAGTCCATTATTTTATATTATACGGTCTATGGAGACGTGTTTAGTCCATATTTATATACGGTCTATGGAGGAGACGTGTTTAGTCCATATTTATATACGGTCTATGGAGGAGACGTGTTTAGTCCATATTTATATACGGTCTATGGAGACGTGTTTAGTCCATATTTATATACGGTCTATGGAGGAGACGTGTTTAGTCCATATTTATATACGGTCTATGTAGGAGGAGACGTGTTTAGTCCATATTTATATACAGTCTATGTAGGAGGAGACGTGTTTAGTCCATATTTATATACAGTCTATGGAGGAGACGTGTTTAGTCCATATTTATATACAGTCTATGGAGGAGACGTGTTTAGTCCATATTTATATACAGTCTATGTAGGAGGAGACGTGTTTAGTCCATATTTATATACGGTCTATGGAATAGACGTGTTTAGTCCATATTTATATACAGTCTATGTAGGAGGAGACGTGTTTAGTCCATATTTATATACGGTCTATGGAGGAGACGTGTTTAGTCCATATTTATATACGGTCTATGGAGGAGACGTGTTTAGTCCATATTTATATACAGTCTATGGAGGAGACGTGTTTAGTCCATATTTATATACAGTCTATGGAGGAGACGTGTTTAGTCCATATTTATATACAGTCTATGGAGGAGACGTGTTTAGTCCATATTTATATACAGTCTATGTAGAGACGTGTTTAGTCCATATTTATATACGGTCTATTTGCATCATGCAACTGAGGTGGTTGTTGTTTTTCTAACTGGTCGAACCAGAACATAATCTGAAAGTTGCTGCTGTTTAAACTCTTATATAATAACATTTGCTTTCTCCGCTGGTCCTCATTTCATGCACAGGCTGAAGAGAACATGCAGAATTTGTTTTTATTCATTGCCGGAGTCTCTTTGTGACTCCTTCAAACACCTGCAGGCTTTCAGCTCAGTCCGGTCTGAATGGATCTATGATTACAGACAGAGAGGTTGTGGTAATCCTCTCTCTCTCTCTCTCTCTCTCTCTCGCTGCAGGTCACAGAAAATGTTGAGCTTGGAGAAAAATTTTGGGATTTCACTACATCAGCCAGAGCCGCCGTAACCATGGCAACAGGCATCGTAGATAACGGTGAGCGGCTGTGCACGGACACACACACAGATACTGTATATAGACAGATAGACGGATAGATAGAGACTATATAGTACATATACAGAGATTCTCTTTCCATTTCCTCCTGTTCAAATCACTCAGTGTTCGGTGCAGATGCAAAAGTAGAAAAGTTCTGTCCGAGGACTCGTATCAGAACAACACAAAGCTGAAAGCTTCAATGAAATAAACGTCTCCAATCAGGAGAGAATTCAGAAAGGATAAGTTTGAAGACATGAACTGTATTAAAAACCAGAGGAGCTGTTTCTATTCTGCTCCTCTTTTTATTTGTCACTATGGATTTGTCTTAATTTTTATTTTCTAAGCCTGTACATGTGTTGCTGTATATATGTGAAACCTTCATTTACATACATGGACTGAGTTCTGAATCATTATTATTATTATTATTAACAATAACAATAATAATAATAAATAGATGTGCATACTCTTTATTAATTTGTTTATATGTTTTCTTTTTTCTTTTTGTCTCTTTCTCTTTGTGGAATAAAAATGGGGGAATAAAAATACAAAAAGAAGAAGTTATTTTCATTGAAAGTCTTCTATGTAATTTTTGCAGATTTATTCTGGGGGCCAGATTAAACCCTCTGGTGAGTCGCCTCTGGCCCCTGAGCCGTATGTGCAACACCTGTGACATGCATCCCAGCATGCATTGCTCCACCTCCACAAAAGAGTTAAGAATTCTGCAAATCCAAACACGGATTTTCTATCCACACAGTAGAAACTCCACATCCTGCCATTTCCCCGTCCCCCATTAGCATACAGTGCAGCAGCCTGTGCATGTGTTTGTGTGCAGCCAGGTGTCCACATGTCCCCCGTCAGCCAGCTGCCATACACTCACCAATAATTACAGAAAGGAGAGGCTGAGGAGGAAGAGGGGGTTCCTGCCGACAGCTGGAGACGGAGCTCTCTGGAAAAACCACGGACAACTCACGGCTAATTATACACGGACTCCAACACACAGCTTCCTGGCTGGAAACTCGTCTTTTTCAGCTGCTTCCTCCTGTTTTTATCTTTTAAACACGGAGACGTCAACTTCAAAATAACATGAATGAGTTACTGATTATTTTGTCTTAATTATTGAGACGCATGAGCTCCTGGTCGACTAAAAAAACCCTAAAAGCTCAATGAATAATAAAAAAAAAAGACGGCTACAAAAGAAGAAGGAAGGTGAGATTTCTTAATTGTTTTTTCTTGCTTCCGGCTCTTGGGTGTAATCTGATCCTCACAGGCATCGATACATCACGGCTGACAGTCAACACCCACCCAACAATCACGGCGTGACAGCGCGGCGCACGCCGAGCGACAGCCGTGTCCTCGGGCTGATCCCGCACTTTCATTTTCATTTGACGGGGAGATTCACCGGCGGGCGGATCGAGTGAGTCTCTCCTCTCTGGAAGCGTCGTACACACTGAATACGACAAACAGTCGCTTCTGAAGGACGACGCACAACAACAAAATGTGTGTGAAGTTTACACTGAGATCTGCAGGGATGAAACACTGGTTCAGGAACGAGTCGATCAATAATAAAGATAAATGTGATTCTTGTATCAGGTCAGATATTAGAGCTGGAACATGCGTTAATGCTGATGATGATGTTTTTTCCTGATCTGATCCTTAATCTCCTGAAGTCTGAGTCGACTGGATTCAGGCCAGTGAATGTTTCTTCCAGTCAGAGTTAATCTGGAGAGAGAGGAGGTCGAACTCTCTGGAACATTTGTCTCCAGGAAACTTTTCTCTTCTTTTTAAACGTTGCAGTGTTTAAAAGTTTGTGGTTGTTTGGCTGCAGCCTTTGACCTGGACTCCATGGATTCTGCTTTTATTGTTGGTGTTGGTATTGAATGACGATCACCTACAAATATCCACACTGAGATAGTTCTTGCACACAGACATGTTTTCATCTTCTTCTTCTCTTTTTCTGAGATTTTTTGGCACATTTGACACCAACTAAAGAAAAGAGGAAGCAGACGTTTTGACTCTACAGTGTGTTGGTTGTGGTTCATGTTGGACCTTCAGCTCCTTCAGCAGCATCCTTCAGTCTCAGACCTGTTTTGTTGTTTTTACACAGATTCTTCTTTTTTGCACAATAATCTGCTTTTTGTCACGGTCTATCTACACTAACTACCTCACTGTCTTAGCAATCTTAGCAATCTTTTTAAATTTTTCTCAACAACAGGTGTCAAGGTTCCACGTCTGTCCGTGCCATGTTGTGTTTCCTGTTTTATTTTGTTAAGTTGCTGGGTTTCCTGTCTCTTGATTGTTTATTGGTCTCACCTGTGTTGATTGTCCTCATGTGTCTCACCTGTGTCTTGTCATCCCTCAGTCCTCATGTGTATATATAGCCCTGCCTTTCAATTTGTTCCTTGTTGCGTCGTTAATGTTAGTCTAACTTCTCCACGCTATTTTCAATGTTTCTTCGTCCTTGTTCCACGTCTTGTTACCACATTTCAAGTAATGTTCCTTTAAATGTCCATTCTTTTACAAATAATATCTATGGGGGAAAAAATTGTTTCCGCCCGGTCTCGAACCGGGGACCTTTCGCGTGTTAGGCGAACGTGATAACCACTACACTACGGAAACTGATGACATAACACGCCTGGTGGGCGTGGTTACAACTACGGTTTAACACTGAAATAAACATTTAGTACGACTATATTTTCTCACTTTAAAGCTACACTACAGATAAATATTTAACTAGAAGATATCACCACTGAACTTACAATCATTTTGTTGTATTAGAAATTTTCTGTGAATTTATATTTAAATATGCAAATTAAGCGTTATCTACTTAAATATGCACTAATTTACATTTGATTTCCAGAACAGAAATCTGAATAATGGATAAAGTGAGGTTCAAAATTCTTGTTTCATGTTGTTAACGTATTAGAGTTCCAGATATTTACAGAGGGAATGTTGGATATTTATTTATATCACTCCATTAATCACAAAATACTGTCAACAGTTTGACATGTTTTTAGGAGTAAAATATTCTATAAATCAGACTCTGAATGATATATGATAAATCCCCTCAGTAAATACCTGCAGAATGTAGTTAGGAATAAATGTTTTTAGGTTGGTTTGTGTCAGAGGTGCTGACGTGGAGGTTTCTGACTCAGAGCAGCAGAAAAACTCATTTTAAAGTTTTACATTGTAAAATCATTTATATTTTTATTAGAAACCACTATGAACCAAAACCAGATGGACTCAGATCCTTCTAAACATCATATCAACATATATAATATATATATAAAATATCAGATTACATTTTTATTTTTTGATCCATTTCTGATCGTCTCCTCCTTCGTCTCCTTTTACCAGAGACAGTTTACGTCCGGATGAACTCAGATGAGTCTGACTTCCCGTCTCCTCTCCTTCATCTGGCTTCACTGCATTTTTAAACGTCGCTCTCAGATAAACTCAGACTAGAAGCAGAATATCTGGTCACTTTAGAACCAATCACGTCGTCAGAAATCGACACCAACCAATGAGAGTTTAGCTTCAGATCAACCTTTCTACTTCCATGATTGGTCGATAAATATAAAGGATGTGACCATATTTGGACCTGACAGACTCCTGCAGGAGATAAAGAGCTTCACAACAGTTCCTCATAGACCAGGTAGAGACGAGGCGACAGCAGAAAGACGACTTCAGAGAATTTAGGAGGAAACTACAGGAACAACACAGACAAAATGCAGAGAGATGAACATATAAATCTGCATTTTGTTTTAAACTAGTTTGATAGAAGACATGTTAATGAAGCAAAAACAGCAAAAAATCTCAAAATTGATCAGTGTGTGTGTCTCATCTTAATAAATGATGTTGTTCTGCTTTTCCAGTAGATGTTTAACACGTGTGACTGAGCTGAATGTGCCGCTATGCAGATGATAGAGTTTTTTACCCATCTGACCTGAGGCTGTGATATTTGCTATAAGGTACGTTTTCATATCTGTTCCAAACTATTTCAGTCATTAATTTGTTCATATTCTTCCAGAGACCCAGCATAGACCATAAACGCCTTTTCCAGTTATATAAGGAACAACTGTTCCAGGACTCAAGAGATGATCTTTTTTTTCTTCTTCTTCTTCAAAAATTTTGCTCCATGTTAAACTGCAAGAACTACAAGAATACAGTCACCTCACGGGGGCTGTATTAAAAAGAAACAACAAAAAAAAAACATCCATTATTCATTCATTAGGAAAGAACTTTCCTTCTTCCACACAGCTGTAGGATGCATGCATGAAGGAGCACTTTAAAAAGTCTGTGAAGTATCCAGCGATTCTGTTAACCAGAACACTCCTTCAGTCAAACCAGATTCTCAAAGTGCTCTGCAGCCACAGCGAAGGAGCCGTCTCCTCAACCTGAGACGTCATGCGGTTTACATGAAAATCCACTTCCTGCCGGACTCTCGTTCCCTTCGTTGCTGACATACGCTCCAGAAATCTGCGCTCTCCGCCTCAGGAGCAGCACTTACACCAGATGACGGCCGATTCCTCCACGGCTTTGACTCTAATCGTTCCTGAGGGATTGATGCAGTGAGACGGCACAGATAACGCTAACGTGCAACAGGCTCCATGTGTCCGACGTCTGGAAGCAGCCTCGTAAAAAAAAAAAAAACGAGGAGGAATTAGGATAGAGCCGAATTCTGCATCGCTGCTTTTTCTAAATAATTCCATTGATTTTAAAACGAGTAACTTGAGCGTTTGTAATCGTGTCTGACAACTAAAAAAAGATGCTCGACCTCAACGTGTTTACGTTTCCAGACTGAACCGTGGCCGCGTGGAAAGGACGGATGCACCAGATTAACGCTCGGTTCAACGTCACCCGTTTCAAGGCGATGAAACATTTAAACTCTGCTTGTTCAAAAGACTATGCCGCCAAACTCCATTCTGAAAACGTTCATTTTTAAACTTCTCCAGAAGCAGCAAACAGTGCATACTTTATGAAACGCTGCCCGCCATTCATTTTTAATACTCACCGTCGGCTGGTAAACTCTGCACTTCAGTGACACTCAAACACGTTTCTGTTGATCGATTACTGCATCGTCCTGGTTTCCTCCTCATGTGATAATTGTTTTTGTGATAATTATTTCTTTTAACAAAAAATAAAACAAATACATTTTCTTATACAAACTGACACGTTCAGCGGATTAACCCGAGTGCACGGTGCGACACGACATCAATTCCCAAATCGTCCAGAGATCGTTAAGACTCTTTATGGGTAATTAGGCAGCTGACAGAAATTAACGGGGCCTGGAGACTTCAGATGCTTTAATTGTGCGTCTGTTTGAATGTTTTCAGCGCTGGAAGTGTGTAGCTGCTGTTTGTGTTTACCGTGCTGCATCTTTCAGGTACTTGCTGGAGCATGTGTGAGCGTTAAACGTCTTTTTCGGCTGCTGCTTTAATGTTTGATATGTGGGGAGTGGCGGCCGCTGCCTCATGTATTTTTAAAGGGGAAAAAGTTACCCAGGCGTTCGCTGTGCTTTGTTCTGCCTTTCAGCTGCTGCCCTACTTTAAACTTTGCTACAACAAGAGCGGCAGCTGCAGAGAATCACACCGGCTGTCGTCAAACAAGCCTTTCACGCCTCTGAAGTAACGGGAAGGCAGCTCGGTGCATCGTGAGTACAACTGCTCCACGAACCAGAGGAAGATCCGCACGTGAAGCCGTGACGTTCGTTATGTATCACAGTCATTTATCTCATGCAGCTTAAAAATGCACAAACTGGAATCTGATCAGTTCTATGTTTTAAGGGTGTTTTAAAAGCTACGTTCACATCATAAGACGAATCTGGTGTCAGTCCACATGTGGACGTGGTCTGAGACACATGTGACCTACAATACAATCAGTGTGTTTACATGCACATGAATTATTGCCTTAATCAGACTCTAACTGGAGACCTTACGTGCATGTAAACACGTTACTCCGACTAAAATCTGAGTTCACATTATCCCACACCCAGATAATGAGACTGAAATCGATTTTCTCCGCCATGTAAACGCCTTAATCGGACTTTAACTGGACATGATCCACAACCGCTGCGCTGGCTTCTGACTCAAAGACTCAAAACATCCAAGGAAGACGGTCACAGAAGAAGAAGAAGAAGGTAAATAGAGCTGGTAGAAGAACCACCTGAGGGATAGCGCCACCTATCTGCACCAGAAGTAGCGCATTCATTACATTTCTTGAATTGAGGCTATGTAAGTTTCATTTTTGAGGAAAATATTGTCCGTACAACTGATTTAATGCATCAACTACTCAGAAGAGCTAATAAACAAGACATTACAGGAGCTTCTACTGTTTACACACAGAGCGGCCATCTTGGAAACTCAACTTTTACGATTTCCAGTTGGAAATTCCAACTTCCGAAAAACAAAATAATAAAAATTTATAATAATTTTAAAAAAAGGGACCTAAAAGACTAAATAAGTGGAGAAATTGTTAAAAACAAAATAAAACAAAACAAAACAAACAAAAAAATCTTTTAGGTCCTTTTTTTATTTTTATATATTTCTTTCATTATTTTTATTTTTTTATTATTTAGTTTTTTAATATAAAAATAAAATAATATACGAAATAATAAAATTAAAAGCAAATAAACAACAAATGTTATTTTCTATATGTTTATATTATAAATATAATACAAAAAAATACAAAAAATAATAATTATGAAGATGAATTTTGACCATGAAGCAGGAAAAACGTCAAATGCACCAAATTAAAGTTTGGTTCATGTCACCATTTAAACTCTAAATGTACTAAATGTACAAAGTCTATGTCAAATCAACGTATTTGTGCAACTGTCGCCACCAACGTCGAGACATTTCAGCCATAAATAAATCAAAGACAATCAAACCTATGAATGAAAGACGCCTGCACATTACAACAAATAACTCAACACTTCAGGAGCTGGAGGAGGAAACATGCGAATGTTTGTGATACCGTAACGAAAGAAAGAAAAACGCTTTTACTTCCACCTGTTTACATGGTGATTGTGTGTTATCTCCTCCCTCAGTGGACGACTGTGTGTGTGCGCACATCGATTTATTGATTTATTCATGAGTGTTTTTCTAAAGCGTGTGTGTTCGTGTTTTTGTGATTAATGTGCACATGAAACATTAATCCCAACACGTGTACATACATTAATATTTGACTGTGTGTGTGTGTGTGTGTGTGATTGTAGCTTTACTGTGAATAACCCTGTGCCAGTTTTTGAGCATAAATTATTCACACACACATTCATGGGATTGTGTGATTGTGTAACTTCTATCGCTGCTGATTTTATCACTGAACACTGTGTGTTTGCTGCTCTGGTTTAGGAGTTTTCAGTCAGTGAGTTTAAACGATGCACAAACATGATGGAACAAACAATGGTTTGACTAATGAAACAGATTTGAGATTTTTTGCTATTTTACTTCATTAACGTTTCTTCTATTAAAACTGTGTCTGTGTTGTTCCTGTAGTTTCCTCCTAAATTCTCTAAAGTCGTCTTTCTGCTGTCGCCTCGTCTCTATCTGGTCTATGAGGAACTGTTGTGAAGCTCTTTATCTCCTGCACAAGTCTGTCAGCTCCAAATATGGTCACATCCTTTATATTTATCGACCAATCATGGAAGTAGAAAGGTTTGATCTGAAGCTAAACTCTCATTGGTTGGTGTCGATTTCTGACGACGTGATTGGTTCAAACGTGACCAGATATTCTGCCTCTAGTCTGAGTTTATCTGAGAGCGACATTTAAAATTGCTGTGAATTTTGATATAAGAAGAAAATTACAGCTCAAGTTAGTAAGAAAAGTCAAAGAAAAGCTCAAGAAAAAGTTCATCTGGACGTAAACTGTCTCTGGTAAAAGGAGACGAAGGTGGAGACGATCAGAAAATGGATCAAAAAACTAAAATTTAATCTGATATGTTGATATTATACATGTTGATATGATTATATGATGTGTTTTGAAGGATTTGAGTAGATCTGGTTTTGGTTCATAGTGGTTTCTAATAAAAATATAAATGATTTTACAATGTAAAACTTTAAAGCTGAGTTTTTCTGCTGCTCTGAGCCAGAAATCTCCACTTCAGCAGCTCTTACACAAACCAAACTTAAAACATTTATTCCCAACTACATTCTGCAGGTATTTACAGAGGAGATTTATCATATATCATTCAGAGCCTGATTTATAGAACATTTTACCCCTTATAACATGGTGAAAATTGATTTTTGGCAGTATTTTGTGATTAATGGAGTGATATACCTGCAAATACCTGGAAATCTAATATATTAACAACATGAAACAAGAATTTTGAACCTCACATTATCCATTATTCAGATTTATATTCTGGAAATGTATGCAAATTAGTGCATATTTAAATAGATAACTCTTCATTTGCATATTTAAATATAAATTCATAGAAAACCTGTAATACAGCAAAGTATTGTATTTATGTCGGTAATAAACTGGAGAAGTTTCATGGTGACATCGCGTTAGTTAAGAATTTAACCTGTAGCGTCTGGTCTTAATATAATGTGGTTTAGAGGAGGTCAAGGATAAATGGATGATGGCGCCATCATCCATTTATCCATTGACCTCCTTTAAAATGGTCGCGTCCAGTTATTCAAACGGCCCAAAGCTTCACAAAGTAGCAGCTAATTGCTACAATTAGAACATTTTCTTTCTCTGTCGCGTCCCCAGAGCTGATTCTAGAGTGTGATTACAAAAAAAACCTCTAATTTAACTTATTGTTCTGTTCTAGTGTTGCATAAAAGTACAGGTATAACCACCAGCTCCATCACCTTCCTCCTGCTCCACTGAGACAACAAGTCGCCCGGTGGCGGCGTCTCGACTCCTTTAATTTAAAGTTTGTCCTCCCACTGTCACAGGAAGTGCATCATGAAGCTCATCACATCCTAAAAGGGTTTTAATAGCCTGAAAGTCACTGGTCAGTGCGCTAATAAAACATTCTGCTGCTGCTGCTATGGCTCCTGTGAGTCCAATACGAATCTGGAATAATAAAGAAACGTTTCCCGGGGACGGGGAGGAACCGTGTTTGAACCGTCACAGACTGCTTACGGCTGCTGCTTACTCCACATACGTCTCACTGATTTACAGGCTTAATTATGCTCCTGATGACGCAGCAGCCGTGTTGTTAATAGATATGAAATAAAAATAAAAATAGCCTCACAAGTTAAACAGCAACTTTTAGCCGTCGACATTTCAAACATCTGATGTTTAACGATTAACACAACGTGGCTCAGTTCATGCTCTGAGAACATCTCGTACTCTCACCATGTTCAGAAACTCTACATTTCATGAGATCAAACTGTTCTTGTGTTTGTGATGTATATGAAAAGAGCAGCAAACCCACACTGTAAAAATAAAAACTAAACCCTTCGATGTTTAGATTAGGAGCCTCTTAGAGAGACTTCTACCATCTGTGAAAGGTTCATCATGAACCCAGCGAAGCATCTGCAGCAGAACGACTGTGAACGTGTCTCAGTTTGTCCAAGTAGCGTTAGCGTTAGCACCAGCTGATCCGGTAGTGACAGGCAGCAGAACCAACCCATAAAGATGGAAGACGCTAAACAGCACGTTGGTCCTCTCCATGGGACATTTGAGGACAAAGAAACCAAGAGGGACCAGTGGAGACACATAAAGTATCATCACAGTTTTCTTTCCAGCTTCAAACAGCACATGAACCAAGCCAAGCATACGTTAGCCGGGGATTCTGCTAGCACTTGGGCTAACGCGGCTAACAGCTGGAGACAAACCAAGACAAACCAAGACAAACCAAGACAAAGACAAGCTGCCAATGCTGCTGCTAATATGTGTCCACTCCTGCAGCCACTGTTCACTGGGAGACACTGTTCTCAATAAGAAGCGTCAGCTCTCCTCTGGTTGGACAATGTCCACAAGTTAGTTTGTCTCCGTAGCAACAGGGACACGTTAACCCTGAGAATGTATGTTAAATGCTTAATATTTCATTTTGTACCCGTTTTCTAATCATTACCAGTCAAACATGTTGCACCAACCATTTTTATAATTTAATGCAAATCCAAACTGGACGTTTCAAAATCTTATGCACAAATTTAACAAAGTTATTTCCAACTATTTACATTAAAATGCTGGAAATGCAATTATTTTGTCCAACTACTTAGGACCATGTCCAAAACTATCAGGTGTCCAATCAGTTAAAATGTCTAAATGTCCCTAATCTGTCTTCTGTCTCACTCCCACGACTTTTCTCTCCTCCTTAAAAACCATTGACACAACATTTCCTGATTGGTTGACGCGATGGATTTGTCAAACAACAGGAAAGAGTCTGTCATGTTTGTCTTCTCTTCTTCTCTCTCCTCTTGTTTTCACTATTTGTTCATGCACCAAAAATATAGCAACACTATTTAAAATCTGGTTTATATTTTGAAGTTTTCTACAAAAGCTGAGACTCAACAAGAAGCTTCTTGATGCTACGTCATGTTAAATTGTGATTAATGGTAAATGTGGTTAATAAACACGTTAAGTGCAGATATATTCCCATCTTTTAAAAATTTAAATCAAAAAATTGATTAAAAATTAAAGAAATTTAATCGCGATTAATCGAAAATTAATCCACAGCAACCTTGCGATTAATCTGATTAAAAATTAATAATCGTTTGACGGCACCAGTTAAAATACGTTGCGGTTTAATTGGGAACAGACTGATTTTACAGAACCTTTAACTCGGGCTAAAATGCTGTGGAGGTAATTCAACAAACACGTCGTCCTCCAGAGTTTTACTGCAGCTCTGAGGGTTCAAACAAAGCCTCCCACCTCCTCCTCGTCATCTTGACAGGCCGGTTTACCTGTCACCTGAGCGCGGGGGTCTCAGCAGGTGAAGCGAACCAATTACAGCTGTTACAGGCAGAATGTGAAGCGGACGCAGCCATAAATGGGAGCAAAAGTCTTTTAGAAGCAAAATGTTTCTGCTGATTTCAGCATCTCCCGCTCTGAGCACAACAAATTGTGTATTCCCCCTCCTCCCGGAGCCGGTTTCCCTGACACGTACTGTTTCTGTGTAGAGATGTGTGTGCACTGTTTACGAAATCCAATAATCTCATCGCCTGCATTTTCTGTTCTCACACTTTCACAGCCGAGAATGTGCACAAGTGTTTTGTTGTGTTTCTCAAAAACTCTTTGACGTGCAACAGGAAGCGACGCCGTGTTAAATAAACACGATTAACTTGGAGTTAGTCGACAGAAAGAGAAAAGAGGCCCGAGGCGAAGTGTTTGGGTTGTGTCAGATTTCATCTTTATTTCCCAGAATCTGGGTTTTAACTCGTGTCCCAATTACCCAGCAGACGGAAAACAAATGAGCAATTTTAAGAAACGTTAAATGTTTTTACGAGGAAAACATCTGATTCGACTAACGTCTCCGCTCGTCAGGTTCCACATTCTCCACTCGCTCACGTGTCCGTTAAGATCTTCATTCTTTCAAGTAGAATTCATTTAGAGTCTCAGCTCAAAACACAACAGGAACAAAATAATGAGGAGGAGATGAATGAGATGAAGATGAAGAGGAGTAGAACGTGAATGAGAAGAAGAAGAGGAAGAAGGAGGAGGAGGAGGAGCTGAAGATGACTCCAGTGCTGAATATCTGGAGTAGAAGAAGAACCAAGATGTCTCCTCGTCTCCATCGTCATAAAAGACTCTGCGAAGTCCTTCGTGTCCGTTAATATCAGTCGCAGTGTGTCACCATGTGGGGGCGCCAGCGAGTCAACACACCCGATGTAAGACAACACTCCCGATTTATTTGTGTTTGAAGTGTGAAGAAGAATTAGAGTGAGCGTCTGGTGGAAACTCTTCACTCCACATCTCTGACATTTCCAGGTCACTGGGAGGCAGTGAGGGTGAAAAAGGAGGAGGAGGAGTAACAGAAATGAAGCTTCATGAAGTCTTCACGTCTGAACTATTTCACACCGAAGAGAGAAGATTCAGCGACGTCACGATTTAATTTCAAATTTATCGTTCTAATCTATTTCCCACCAGGTTAATCTCATTAGTCTCTGTAAACTCGTTAGTGTCTTTAACCTCGTTAGTCTCGTTAATCTCGTCTTGTTGGTGTCTCCTCCTCCTCAGTCTTCCTCATTCTGCTCCTTCTCCTCTTTCACCTTCATTTCCCCCACTTTTTTACCAATGTTTCTCCTCCTTCTCCCTCTTCTTCCTCCTTCTTCTTCCTTCTGAATCTCATCTTCATCTTCCTCCACCAACACGGAGGCAGAAAAACAACGAGATGTTGAAACAAGATGAACAAAGTCCAAATGAAGAAGTTGAAACGAAGGCAGCAGGACGTCTACTTTCATTTAGCTTCATGTCAGAACATCACTAACTACGATACTGAAAGAAGTAGTTTGAGGAACATCAGGGAGCTTCATTTAAAAGCTCAACAGTTACATGTGTGTGAGAGGCTTCGTTTTATCAACCTACAGGAACTCGCATATGAAATGAAACGTTTTGTTCATCACAAACACATGTTTCCAGCCTCAGGCAGGAACTCAGGACCTGAACCATGAAGATACAAACACCAGCAAACATCAGCTCACTGACTTCAGAGCAACAACTTTAAACCAACACCGTTCACTTCTTTACACCAACAATAATAATAATAATAATAATAATAATAATAACTTCCAGGAGCCTGGAGGATTAATCACCCACTCATTTCTGAATAAACACAAGAGACATTTACATCACAACAGACTTTTACTACAAGATTCATTCACTTTATTTCATTTATACACATTTATGACATGAAGAATGTCTCAACATCCATTTATCCATCATCCATCCATCCATCCATCCATCCATCCATCCATCCACCCAATGTTTTATCATCATCCATCCATCCATCCATCCATCCATCCATCCATCCATCCATCCATCCACCCAATGTTTTATCATCATCCATCCATCCATCCATCCATCCATCCAATGTTTTATCATCCATCCATCCATCCAATGTTTTATCATCCATCCATCCATCCATCCATCCAATGTTTTATCCATCCATCCATCTATCCTTTCATCCATCCATCCGTCCATCCATCCATCCATCCATCCATCTAACCTGCATTTCATCCATCCATCCATCCAACCAACCAATGTTTTATCATCCATCCATCCATCCATCCATCCATCCATCCATCCATCCAATGTTTTATCATCCATCCATCCATCCATCCATCCATCCATCCATCCATCCATCCAATGTTTTATCATCCATCCATCCATCCCTTCATCCATCCATCCATCCATCCATCCATCCAATGTTTTATCCATCCATCCATCCATCCATCCATCCATCCATCCATCCATCCATCCATCCATCCAATGTTTTATCCATCCATCCATCCATCCATCCATCCATCCATCCATCCATCCATCCATCCATCCATCCAATGTTTTATCCATCCATCCATCCCTTCATCCATCCATCCATCCAACCTGCATTTCATCCATCCATCCATCCCTCATCCATCCATCCATCCATCCATCCATCCATCCATCCATCATCCATCCTGTCATTTGCACTCCTCTTTTTTTCCATCATCATGCATCACCTCTTTCTCTCCTAAGACGTTGCTCTTTGATTAAATATAATAGAAGAAGAAAAAAAAAAAAAACGATCGCAGACGTTACATCAAATCACATCATTACAGCAAATTACCCACAAATCCCTGCTCATTTCTGTCCCGCTGTGTCCAATCTGTCTGTCTGGCTCCAACGCTCCACTGGGCAGCGCTGTTCGGCCTGACTGGTTCCTGGACCCTCCTCCTCCCATAACTGGGCCAGAATAAAAAAAGGGGAACAGATCTACGGGCGACAGGAACCAACGACTAAATCTAAATCCCTGCTAAGAGTCGCGTTAAGTACGGCCGGAGGGAGGCCGCAAAAAACCACATCTGAAGAATCCAACTAGGTCACATGTTACATGTCCTGAGTTTCTCTTAGTCCTCAAACGATATATTGATGAAAAACAACTTTTATGGCGCCTGAAACGTCCTAGAATATAAACTGCACCACAACATGAAGCTTAATGTGGGTCTGTCTGTGTTTCTATTAGTCTATGATTCCTGTGGTATAAACACAAAAACAACACAAACCACCACTGAGCTGGTAAATTCACAGGAAACAAGTCTAAATATATATTGTTTGGGAGGAAACGTTTTTAAGGACAAAACTGAACAAATGTTTGGCTTCAGGTTGAATTAGGTTTAAAGAAAGTAGAGAGACACTCCCCATAAAACAACATCTGATTTGTGTTAACGTGCCACCAAGTCTGGTAGTGTCACATGACACGATAAGACTCGGTCTGGGGTGGATGGAGGGGTCAACCAAACACCACACATACAGCGAGTCTCTCTTTTATAACAACCCAGAGATGAAAATAGTTTTTCTTCTATTTGAAAAGAAAACACCCAGATAAACGTCCGGGAACAGTTTGAGTCACATGTCAATCAGCTGGACCAGTTATTTTTATGTGTCATGTGATGTTGTTTTTGTTATATTATTATTTATTATAGCACCAAACCTTTAATATAACATACGTGTGAGGAAACAGGTTTTCTACATGTTAAACTTCCTTACACCCAAACATAACTGTGGCTCCTGACATGAACTTTATCAAAACCACTGACTTACATGTGAATATTTTCCTATTAATCTTATTTAATTATTCCTGTTCTTTTATTCTTTGCAGTTCATGGCTTATTATCTGTCTCTCGGCTGCTTCTGTGACTTTGCATTAACTTTGCTTTTATCCAGATTCAAAGAAATCTGCCTCATAAATAAAAAAGTAAAACATCTGCACAACGAGATAAATAATGAGTTCAACCGACAAAAACAGCAGATAAAGAAAATGCTACAAAAAATAACAAATATTAAACAAAAAATACATTAATGAATTAATTAATTTAAAAAAAAAACTCCAGCAAGAGGATAAACTGCACCAATTTAATTATTTCTCTTCATCCTGAATGTTTCTCCATCTTTGTATTTGTGTGTTATTTTTTTTTTTTACTGCAGATATTCCAGAAACTCCCTTAGATGACACATGATGATGTTTTGTATTTGTTTTTAAACCTGTTTCTTTCACCACTTCTTTCATTCTTCAGTGTTTTTGTGTCCTAGCGGTTCATGTTTATCTGCTGCACAAACAAACCGTCCCTGTTAACGTTTCCATAGATATTTTTTGAAGCCTTGATGGAGGAAGGAGGAGAGGCCATGGATGTGGTGGCAGATGTTCTTAGAAAAGACATTTTCAGGGTGGACTTTGAAGGAAAAGCTGGATATTGTGAGGAAAGGTCGTCCAACGCCTTCGGTGACGGACTCAGAATACAAATATAAATAGTTTCTTAAGTTCTGGTGGATAAAATTTATTTTATATTTACATCTTTTATGTATATTTTTGCCATTTTATTGGGTCGACACTGAAGCTTCTGCTGTTTCTGGTGGATAAAACAACATTTCTACCTGAGAATCTACGATGCAACGTCCAGGTTTATTGTGTGTCCGTATGACGCTGATGTTTTTCTGTAGCTGCGGCGTCATGACAATCGGATTAATTTGTGTTTTGAATTAGGTTGGAGGTTATTAAAGATGGAAAATGCACCGTCCTCCACTGCTACGGCCACGACCAGTATACATTCTGGTTGTGATATACATTTTTAATATATGTTTTATTTAAGTGTTGTTGGGCTAAAGTTGTTGCTGGTGTTCATTTTTTAAAAATATTACTTTTTATATTGAAGATGTGTGTGAAATTTGCACAATAAAAGTCAAAAGCATCATTTTCTGGGGCCATAAAAACCTGTTTTACTACTAGTGTGGAATTTTTTGACAATATTTACTCAGTCGTGCAGTAAATTCTCTCTCAACCAGTAGAAAATGTTGTGAACACCTGATTATGCATGAAAAACTAAAACACACTGTGATACCGTTTTTGAGAAAAGTAGCATGATTTATCTTTTTGGTCCAAACCAAATCAAATGTCCCCACAGAGTTTTTATTATTCCACAAGGTTTAAGGCCCCAAAATGTAATGAAAACCAGACTGAACACACACACTCTGCTCCATCTCTGTCCGTGGCCTCAGGTTATGAGTTTACATCTTCTGGATTAATGACGAGGGTCCAGATGGACTCTGGACAGCTCTTCCTCTCTTGTTTTTTCCTCCGACTTCTTCCCTTCCTTTTCCCCCGAGGCCACATGTGTTCTGCAGTTATTCCAGCCATCAGCTTTTGTCTTACGAACTCCCGCGTCCTCGTCCTCGTCCTCGTCCTTCGCCGCCCGCGGCCACACAGCTGTGGATTAAGGAGCGCGACGACATCCGACCTCCAGTCACTGATCATCACCGGGAAAACAACCAGCGCAGAACAAAAAAAAAAGAAATAAATAAAAAGGAGGCAAAGGTCTGAAGCCGTCTCAGCAAAATAATGCAGCGCACAGAGAGTAGAGTGAACAGTATATTATGTTCTGGCCTCATTTAGACAAAAGACGAGGCTGATGGATTGAGACTCTTTGGTGAAAGCAAACAGCTGGAAGGAGTCGGTCGGTCAGACGTTCAAATCCACAAATATTTCCACGACAAGGTGAAAATTATGAAAATGTTTCCTCTGCTGATTCCAGTGTTAAGCGGTAAAAACACAAGTCACCACTAGATGGCGGCGCCGCCTTCCAGTGGTTCCATAACGGTTCCATTTAGCTCGGAGGTCGGACTTTGGCGACGTCACATCTGAGTTATCAGCGATCCAGTCACAGAAGTCTGAAAACAAGATGGCCGCCTCCATGACAGCTCCTACCTCGTCCCAATAAAACTTGGTGGAAACTTGTTCAGTAAATTTTTTGGGTGCAAAGTGAAATTAAAATTTTTAAAAGAATTGTTGATATTAGATAATGTTATTGCTATAATGTTAAACAGAATTTAGGCTGTTTAAGTTCCAGAAATTGTAAATGGAGCAGAGGCAGAAATTTATATTACGTTTTAATTGTAAAATTTGAATGTAGGCAAGATATACTGTTAATCCCAGTTTGCTACGATGGTGTTTGTCTCTGTTTTGGTTTTACCAGGCGATTGTTTTTAGCCGTTGTTAGCGCGACATGAGCTTTTAGTTCCCATACGACACATGAAAAACAGCATTTCAACATATGTATGTGGGAAAATACTGTCTGTACGACTGATTTAATGCAACAACAACAGCTTCTAAACACGGGGCGGCCATCTTGGAAACTCAACTCGGGGGTAGTGAGGATTCTACGGCTTTTTGAGAAGAAAATCCGACTTTAGGGGCGTTCCAGTTGAAAATTCCAACTCAGAATTCGGATAATCCTACTTCTAAATGCAAAATACAACACACCATAGGTTTTCTCCATCAGCATGAAGAACCGTGGGCCACTAGGTGGCGATAACGTCCCATAACACTGGTTGCCAGACGCCGTTAAACACCAAAAAGAGGAAGAGAAGTCAAGAAACCATGGCAACAAAAAACCCTGTGAACAGAAAACTGCAGCGGGAAAATCACATCTTTCTGGTGAAATTTGAAGCAGATTATCTGTTCACTAAATTTGTGCCTCGTTTACCTGGAGTCGCTTCGTAGCTGACCTGAATTCTAAAGCACACAAACAAGAACTTTTCTTTTTTTTAACAACATAACATCTTATGCTGTTGTGAGTGAACTTGCAAAAGCAAAAGAACACGTGTCAGATGATGAAATTGTGATGCTAACCGCTAATCCGCTTAAAAGCTTTGATATGTTTTCCTGTTGTTGTCTTTATACATGTATTTGAGCATGAAATATACTGAGATATTATTCGGTTGGTTCAATAAAAAGACATATACACACATATCTTGGTATTAGGACGTAGCCAAAGTAAATTAAATGCTGCTGATGAAGATGTTGGAGCTCATTCATGGTCTTGGTCTCTTTTGAAAGACAAGTTTTTTATCACAAAAGTCAGAAAGAAAGGAGAAAATGACATGTTGCATCATGCAGCATTTACTCAAACACTGATGGAGGGTTTAAGAAGCATTTTTGTCATGTGTTGTCATATTATCCTCCATCATTTAAGTTCCCTGATCTAGTATGAATAAAGTGGAGACAGATGAGCATTAATTAGCTTTATAGCTCCTTATAGCTTCCTAGCCTTTAGGCTAATAATAGCTTTTCCTAGCTTACTAACCTCCCAACTAGAAGTAGCTCTTGAACCATACACACAAACTACTGCCACCTGCTGGTATGAATAGTTATCAAAGGGTTGAATGCATGAGCAGGGTCTACAGCATCTTGGTGTTTATGTTAATCTAAGTAGCATTAGCTTTAGCCCAACATGTCAAAATGTACCTTTGATTAAAAGAAAACTGCAGATGATTTGCAGCAGCAGGTCATTGGTTTGAGTCTCTGTGGTGTGTTCGCGTGCAACTTTTTTGATCCAGACAAACGAGACCTGAGGCTACGTCAGCGTTAGCGTCATTAGCAGCAACTCTTTGAAGGTTGAATGCAAAAAACGAAACACGGAAAAAGTCAGTAGTGACTCTCGTGCATTTACGTGTATGTGGAGACAAACAACTAATTATATTTGCGTGGATAAGAGCAGGAGACGAATTGTTAAAATAATTTTGCAACATCCGTTTGTCTATGTGTCCAAATAAAAGTTCAGCTCTGTCAGTCTCTCTCGTCCCCTGAGGACGGGAGATTAGCGGTGTCTCCGTCTTCCCGGCAGTCAGACTGAATCTACTGATTAGTCTTCAGCTAACGTGTGGACGACAGGATCCACCGGCTCACGTCCGTCTGGATCAGGGTCCACGGTTAATTTATGCTGTTGCTTCTGGCAGATTTACAACCGACGCTGGAGGAGACGAAAGCAAAAAAACACAAACTTCCAGGAACAAGAGGTGGAAGAAGATGCTTTTTGTGTAATAACAGAAAGAACTCTCGTTGTGTCTCTTTGTCATCGTCGGTTATTTTTGTACAGAATCAAAAAAAGAACAAAAATAAAAACGTAAATCTGCATCTGGCAGCAAAACATATAAAGAGACTGTGCACAGTTTATTCAGATGTTCGTCCGTACGGTTTAATGATGCCCCACTACTTCCTCTTTAGGGCAGATTTTGTAAATATATTTGTATTTTTTTAAGGGGTTATCAAATGAATCATACACATGGACAAAGGATTAGTGTTAATGTTTGGTGCAATAAATACAAATCTAAGTTAGAAATAAGAACAAAAACGATATATATTATAAAAATTATTGTTTTAGGTTTGGATTTTATGGAAGAGGTAAATTTCCTCTGATTTAATAACCTAATAAAATGGGTGATCTGTATTTTAAGGTGATCTCAAGAAAACAGAGGCAATAAACTCGTTATCAGTGCATGAATACATGGCTGCTTAGGATCTCTGTGAAAACATGAATATGTATATCGGCATGATTTCTTTTCGCGTCTTTTCTTACCAGAAAATTTGATGGGTTTTACAAATGTCTGTATCTCCAAACCTCCTCATTTAACCTTACAGGTTTTTTATTGATCCAAAACAACCAATTAGAAAAAACTGAGAAGCAGCTGGAAACACTATGAAGACAGTTAGACCGGACAATCCTGCTGCCTTTTGAATTCAAGGTAAATTTAACCAAATAATAACACAGAAAAGAGGGAAAATTAAAATTAAACTATTTATTCTTACACCAGCCCCAATAGAAGGTATGTTCTGAATTTTTGTGATCATTCCTCGTCGTCCTTTTAACGCTACAGTATCGTATGGCTAATGTTACTACTCAGTAAAGCTCTTAGCATTAGCATCTTTTATTTAGCTACATTAATCATAACTGAAATGAACTGAAACTAAGGTTAATCCACGTTTCCAAATCCACACTAGTTCGTATGGATCATTGTTAAGTAATTTTATCTGATAATCCACATTTTTCCTGGTCTCTGTGTTTTTACTGATAGATGTTTTTGCCCCTCAGGGGGCGTGGCCTCAGGCAGTAGTGACGTCAATGCACACCCTCTATTGACCATGTAGGAAAAAATTAACACAACTGCTAGATAATATATTTTAAGACAAATCAAAATTAATTTAGAGATAGAGATGAAGGTGTGGGAAGAAAGAAAAATATCTAATGGGGCAAAAAGGACACAATTTTTACAAAACTGTAAAAGCAAAAAAAGACGACTTTGGCTCCTACAAACACCAAATGGACCAATCACAGCTTGGTTTACACTAGTTTACAGTGGACCAAAAGTTTACAGATTTGAGGGCATGTTTACGTTTTCTGTCCTGTTTTTGGTCTCGTTGCGGATGTTTCCTGCAGATAAAACCATCTCAGCCTCTTGTTCGAGGTACAGTCACTAATCAAACCCAGCGGACATGAGAGCGAAGAGTTTCACAAACTGTTCCTGCAGATTCATATAAAGGCGCCTCTGTGCGAGTTAAATGTGTCCTTCCATGGGGGGAATCTTTCAACTTTCCAACACACTATATTCCCCCGGCTCTGCCTGTCTGCTCCCCGGTGTACGTTGTGGTGTGTTTTTGTTCCCTGAGCACATTTGCTTTCTGCATCATTCAACACCCTCCAACCATCTGCCACACACACAGAAACCAACCGGTGAATATAACGCTGATGCCTTTTACTCCGGATTTCAATACAATACAAACAGACCGCTGATAAAAATCATTTAGTGAACTGCATCGTCCAAAAACCTCTCAGCTGGGAAACACTGATGCAAAGAAACCCAATGTCACGGGCGTCAAACATACGGAGCCCGAGGGTCTAAAAGTGACATTAACTGCAAGTTTTTTCATAAAAGTAACTGCTTTTCCAACGGTTCGCACAGTTTTACTGAGAGTTGTGGACGTATCACAACACTGAGACGTAGAACTGAACACAAATCGCACTCCAGTTGTTCATGAAATGTTTTGTAAAAGTGCAAACACGTCCACAATGTTCTTCTTTGCACTAAAACAAAGGGAAACGTTTGAGTTGTTTCACATTAGGCTGAACCCTGAACTAAACTCAGATCTAAACTCACACCAAGATGAGTTAAAGTAAAATCTGAGTCAGGTTGTTTCTAGATGAACTGGATGGAGAAAACTTGATGTGGCCCAGAACCTGTGAGCTGTTGTTTTGTTAATCGATGAAGCTTTGCTAGTTTTTCCTCCTCTGAGCATCATGATGTTGTTGGACCTCGGCTCTAACAGCAGCAGCAGCAGATGAAAGACCTTTTTTCCCTCGTCTTGCCCTGAAGCCCGACTTCAACAACGACAACAGAGTCGATGGACTTAGATCACAAACGGAAAACACGTCAGCCAGCTAGCTGCAGATAACCACCGTAACTAGCAGCCCGAGGACAACGAAACGCAGATTTAATGAGTTGGACCGTGGGATGGAAAACACTCGACTCAGCTGTCTTTTTCTTTTTTCTCTGCGATGATCATCCGGCCGGGGACGCTCAGACGGACTCCTGACCTCCTTACAGGCTGCTCGCCACGCTGGTGATGGAGGAAACGAGGCTTCTTCTAGCTCTTTCATGTCATCATGGATATCAGGAAGCCCTTTGCTCAGCAGGCCGGCATTGAGTCGGTCTCCTGTGATTTATCTGCAAAGGTTGACCGGAGCCAATCTGCCGTGACTGTTTGTCTGCAGCGCTGCAGTGTCCCTAAAAAAATACTTTAAAATACTCATGCTCTCGGTTTCATGCCACTTCCTTGCACTGGCCAAACTGACACTATTTTCCCACCATCTTTTGAGTTTGGGCCCTGAGTCTGATCAGTACGGTCCGAGGGCGGAGCCACGATATTGATGCTCCGCCCACACTCCCTCCAGACTCACGATGCCCTGCCCACACTTCCTCCAGAGTCATTGGTGTTTTCATTTAATTATTCCTTCGCTGTAACAAGGAAATGTCGGATTATACACTGTACTTCTTTGTTACTGACGGTTTTATCAACATTATAATAACATGCGTGTATATTAGTTTTGTAGTTTGGCACAAGTCCCACCCACTAACATGGAGAGGGTGGAGCTAATGACCTATACTACAGCCTCCAGCCACCAGGGGGAGCACAACTTGCTTTGGCTTCACTTTTGACAAGCTGTTCTATCTCCATGTAGCTTTACAACCATGTCTTTGATATACTAACCAGGTCTGTTCTGCTAATAGCAGTAGCTAGCTATTTATAACATCTAACATAACATCTTCTTCTTCTTCTGTTGTCATATTTCCAGCAGATGCAAAGTTAGTATGCGTTTTTAAAGATAAGATAAAAAATCTTTCAATTTCAATACCTGAACATTGCTGAGCAAAAACAGGATTGCAAACAATGAAATCCCAATGTCTTCAAACACGTGATTAGTGACGTTGTAGCTCATTACCACTGATAGAATTTGTTGAATCTTTTTTAACTCACATGGAGATAGAGGCTGCAGGGAAAATCTCACCATCACCTGCATGTGGAGCTCGTGGGATTTCAGTATTTAACCCCTAAAGGTTCTATTTGACTTTACTGTAGACAGAATTATCTAAACATTATTCAGGAATTAATGAAGGGAAACATGTGCTGCACTGGTTGATCCCTGCACTTTTTATTTTTTTATTTTTTAACTCTCCAATTTAAAACTGCTCTGGGAAATGACAACACTTTGAATGAAGGCAGCCAGATTTCTGGCCCCAAAGATAAAACAAGAAGCGCAACCAACTTTAAAAACATTTTAAAGTGTGTAAGTATAAGTTTAGTATTTTAAAATAAGTGTAAAAGGTAATTTTAATAAATAACACCAACATTTTTTTTTAAATCAGCCTCCCAAATGAAGTTCACCTAGTGAGCTAGCTCGCTGAAGTACCTAGCTTGTGGCTACTTTTAGCTAGCTAGGTCCTGTAAAGAGATAGACTCTAAGCTAGCTGCTAATGTTAGCTCGCTGCTATGACGCGCTAGCTGTAGCAGTAATGACAATGTTACGATCTTAACCGAGCCTTGTGAAAAGTGCTGTCGTCTCCTCGTTAGTATAGTGGACAGTATCTCCGCCTGTCACGCGGAAGACCGGGGTTCGATTCCCCGACGGGGAGTTACACATCTTTTTCTCTTTTGATTTCAAAGACTTCATTGCTATCTATTTTTTTCATGATGGTGATACTACTTGAATATTTTTGAAGATAATTTTCGTTATCTTCATGCAGTAAAAGCACTACATACTGTAAAAAAGATTATATTAATAAAGGTTTTTAAAGTATTTCCATTGAGAAAGACTCGGGCTCCATCTGGTGGACGTGGAGAAGAATCAACTGAAGACAGAAATAAAATAATAAAATCCTTATTAAAACTGTAAGTAGTTAAAAAAATAATCCAGAGACAGTCTTATTAGTTTCATTTAATTAGTTTTACTATTTAAATTGAATAATTTAAATGCAAATGGACTTTTATCAGTCCATTAGTTCCGTAATCATTTAGAATTAATTCACTGTAATTCTAATTATTGTGGCAGCGCCCTGAAACCTCAGAAGGTTTTAACGGTATGCCTCTTTAATATCCACACTTCCCGGTACTTCATTTGGCAGAAAAAAAAAAATCTAGATTAAAACAATGTGGTAAAGCTAATTTTGGATCACGTTTGGTTCATTTCAACCTGGTACGTGGTTGAACTCCCTTATTAATGTGAACGGTTCCAGCCTGAAATAAACCCGAAAACATTATTTAAGGCAAAACACTGGCTGCAGAACAAAACGTCTTTACAAGCTGCAAAAATAAAACTTTGAAAACTTTATTTGCAGTTAAAGGAAAGCGAAGTTGAAGCCTAATGAAGTCTAATTTAGAAGCTGTTTTTTTATTAATCTTCCTGGATTCCATTTGCATTACTCTCGCGGCTCATCTTTGCAATCAACTACATAAATTAATTCCCACAGGTGATGACCACAAATGTTACAGAGAAGTAGAAACTTTCTTTTTCTGCATATTATAGCTTTCCACAAATGCACCATGAGGTGAATGAATAGGTTGGATATGAAATCAACTCAAATTCAAAAGAAAACAAAAATTATGTTTCCGCCCGGTTTCGAACCGGGGACCTTTCGCGTGTTAGGCGAACGTGATAACCACTACACTACGGAAACTCCGTAAAAAGCTATTTTACAGGGTGGGTAATATCGATAAACATAGACACTGAACAGGTGGATTGAAATAATGTTTCATAATACATTACTAACTTCTGTCACCGGGAAGTTTTGATCGCGTTCACCCCTTGACACTGGAGCCTAATGGCTCGTTAGGGCACCATTCACAAGGACGAGGACAGAGACAAACATCCCCAACACTCTAAAGACAGGTAAGTACCTAGACGTTAATGGACAGTCGTTGTGCCAATCTCTGACCGTTAACGGAGAATAAGTCAATCAAGTTTCTGTTGAGCAACAGCCATTTTAATATCACTATTACAGGTGGAAAAGACTGTTTCCGCCCGGTCTCGAACCGGGGACCTTTCGCGTGTTAGGCGAACGTGATAACCACTACACTACGGAAACTGATGCCTAGAAATGATCCTGGTTTGACCGATGACGTCGCACATCACACCAGAGATACAGGAGTGGTTTCAACTATAGTTCATATCTACGGGACATCACATTTAATGCGATTATATTTTCTCGGTTTAAACGCAACATTTTGGTTTAATAGGTACAACAACAGTCTGAACTGACAACAGTAATAAAAAAAAATGTGTTTCCGCCCGGTTTCGAACCGGGGACCTTTCGCGTGTGAGGCGAACGTGATAACCACTACACTACGGAAACAGATACAAAGCATGGCTGAGGCATGAGAATAAATACATGATGTAAGTATGATGTACATATTTGGTGACAGATGTCTTAAAAGGTTGAGCCAAAAACAGCGTTGAATAAGATCAGCTGGACTTGTAGAATTTCTTGAAGACGTTTCATCCGAGTAGCTTCTTCAGTTCTGATAAACTAGTGGGAAAATGAGGTTTAAATAGGAATAAACTCTGTGGGTAACACCCACCCGAAACTTGCTGACCAGAAACTGGGGTCACTAATTACCATAATGGCGTGTATCTAGGCTAATTAACCTATGAATAGAGCTCTAACGAGGCTATTGTCCATGGGAACCTGGAGGGTCAAAGTGTGAATGTTGTTGAAACTTCTTGGGGACAGAAGTCAAGACTGAATTATAAATAGTTGGTAAATTAAAGTTTCTGGTCAAGCAAGTTTCAGGTGTTACCCACAGAGTTTATTCCTATTTAAACCTCAATTTCCCACAAGTTCATCAGAACTGAAGAAGCTACTCGGATAAAACGTCTTCAAGAAATTCTACAAGTCCAGCTGATCTTATTCATGACCTGGATGACTGAGAACCTTCACAGACTTAAATGGTTGAGGTCGATGTGAAGTGGAAATGTGGTTAAAGCTCCTCCATGAATCTGTAATGTTTGTCTGAGTGTGACCCTGGATGTGTCATAGGCCACGGAAATAAATCATCCGCTTTCAAAAAATATCCAAATATAGACACAAGTTATTAAATACTCAACTCAGCATAGTGACCGCTGAATATGAGTAATCCACTAAAAACTATCTATTTTTGTTAGAAAGTTTGTCTGTGTGGGTTTGTTTTTGTTCCTCTTTTCCCTCAGATTTTGGAAATATCTGAGAAACCCCATTAAAAGCCCACATACACAACACAATCAGAGGAATAAAAACAAGGCCAACAAGGTGTTTCCCCTTCTGGACAGCTAACAGGGAAATTCTCAATTTACAGCAATTGTTCACGTGTGTTTTGCTGTTAAGGAGAAAACACAACCTCATGTAAACAAGGAAAGCTAACTACACAGCTAAACCTGCTAGCTAAGCAGCTACAGAAAGCTCACTACACAGCCACAGAAAGCTAGCCGCTTTAGAAAGCTAAATACACAGCTAAACCTGCTAGCTAAACAGCTACAGAAAGCTAACTACACAGCTACAACACCTAGCTAAACAGCTATAAAAAGCTACTTACACAGCTACAAAAAGCTAACTACATGGCTACAAACAGCTAGCCGCTTTAGAAAGCTAAATACACAGCTAAACCTGTTAGCTAAACAGCTACAGAAAGCTAACTACACAGCTACAAACAGCTAGCTAAACAGTTATAGAAAGCTACTTACACAGCTACAGAAAGCTAACTACACGGCTACAAACAGCTAGCCACGTTAGAAAGCTAAATACACAGCTAAACCCAAGATAATTTGTGATAACAGAAAACTAACTACACAGCTAAACTTTGTGTTGTTTGTGCTCTTAGAAGTCTTCAACGAAAAAAAAAGAAAAAAAGAAAAGAAAAAAAGAGAAAAAAAAAGAAAAGAAAAAAAGAGAAAAAAAAGAAAAAAGAGAAAAAAAAAAGAAGTCTTCAACGTTTTTCAGGGACCACAAACTGATGGAGAGATTGAGTAGGGACGCCCTACGAACATATTTAACTCGGTCTAGTGCTATTTATAAATATACGTTATCATTAATGATAGATAGATAGATAGATAGATAGATAGATAGATAGATAGATAGATAGATAGATAGATAGATAGATAGATAGATAGATAGATAAAAATGTCTAATTAACCAAAGATTTACCCCCTATTGAAGACGTATGTTTTTGGCTAAAAGATAAATACACAAATAAATCACAAAAAAAAAAAAAAAACATCCTAAAAGCTACAGAAAGCTGTAATGTGTAATTACATTTATGTCTAAAAAGTCTAATCTTTTTTAATCTTCTAGATTATTGGACCTAACACAACCCTGGACAAGTGAATGCAGCATTATTTCCTTATTTGTTTCGCTCTGTTATGATTTATTTTTTTTTTTTTAGACTCCCAAAGGCTTTTAAAGAGGAACTAACCTCCTACAGCGCGTTGATGACATAGTGCAGAGTATAAAAGACTCGCAGCTCTTTGCTTCTACATGACTGAGCTCCTAACTCAGCATGGAGAACATATACGTCAGGCATGTGGAGCTGCTGGGCTTCGAGAAACGCTTCTTCCCGAGTCAGCACTACGTAAGTCTGAAGTCTCACAGTGAAATCTCTCGTAAAAAATACCCTGTTAAATGTTGAAATGTGCGTTTAAACGTGTCTGAATGTGCAGGTGTACATGCTGATGGTGAAATGGAGCGACCTCGCTGAGAAGCTCATCTACAGGACGTATCCTGAAATCCACACTTTCCATGTGAGTTCTTGCAAACACACACACACACACATAATAAAAGTTTAATTAAAGCGATTCTGCATCCTAAAGACGTTTTCTGGTTTCGTTGCAGAAATCTCTGAAGGAGATGTTTCCCATCGAGTCTGGTCAAATAGAAAAGAAGGACAGAATCATCCCCTCGTTACCTGGTAAGTTTCACTGTATTTTTTTTAAATTTTAACAGATTCAGGACATTTACACATGTAAAGGACAGATTAGCAGCTACACCCCGTGCAAACCGTAAACGCTCTTTCAGGAAGCACCTGTGATTATCAAACAGATGCGGTTGAATCAACTTCCCTTTTTATTGAAGTGCAACCAGGCCGTTACGTACCAGTGTCGATCGTGGTTCTTAAGCACCTGACACAGTTAAATAAAAACAAACAAGCAGATAAAATAACAATGTAAAACAGTGTAGATAAAATAATTTCCCAGTGGCCACTTGTGGTATTGCAACTGAAAAAAAACCCTTAGACCCATAAACCAGCGTTACAAAAATTGTGCAAGGTTTCATTTTACACTATTTTAAAATACTATTTTTCATTCATGCATTACTTAGGGTCAGATTAGTGTAAAGTCTATGGATCTAGCCAAACACCTAGAAGGTACAGTAGTAATCAATCAAGTTGTGGCTACTCTCTCCTTTATTTCTTTGCAGATAATTTTTATTGTGAGATCTTCTGATGTGTTTGTAGGAGCAGAGTCGAACTGAGGTTCTTCTCCTTCAGTTTAGATTTATTCAGAAACAAAATCCTAAGATCTTAGACAAGTTAGGGAAAGTTACGTAAAAACCAAACAGACCTTATGAACCTAAAACTTAATTCAAAATGTTTAAAGTTCTATTTTTAACTAAAAGCCGTTGACAGCTGGGTTTAATAATTTGTTCCCAGTTTTAACAAATTTGTTCCCTTTTACTTTACAATGCACAATACTTTTAGTGGAAGGTGAATTTCCATCAGTGGGTTGAATTTAAAAAGAGGACAGTCAGTTTTAGTCACAAATGTCATTATTTATTTATTTATTTTTTACTTTAATTTGCTGGGAGTTCTGATTTTATTCCCCGTATATTTTGGCCTCACTTGTGAATTTTGGGGATTTTTTTTTAACTTTCTATTCACACAGAAAACCAGGTGTCTTAAAAGAAAAAGTGCAGATCGGAGTTTTCCACCATTGATTTCTGTTCCTGTTCAAACACTCGGTTTAAGTGAAAACAGAACTACAGCTTAACACATTCCTCCTTGAGAAACCTTAATTACAAAACCGGTCGTTGCACTGCACGAATAAAAAGGAGAAGCAGAGACCAAACCACAATCCTTACGCAACAGCTGGGTTAAGTCACGGATCCATAAACCAACTTAATTCACTTCTTTTATTGAGAGTCCGGGCTTGATTGTAAAAAGCTCTTTGTTATGATGTGACTCATACTTCTGCATAATTAGACAATTAAAATGCAAAAAGAAAATTCACAATCCGTTGAGCCGCCTTTAGATTTGATTCCAGCTTCATTCTCTGTGTTATTGGTTCAATAAGAAGCTTCTCCAATGTCTCCAGGTTTATTCCATCCAGTGTTTTTAGTTCAGATCTTGTATTGATAATGTCAGAGTCTGAGTCTCCTCAGACCTCATGACCTCCCCCCATGTCTCCAGAGTCTTTGTGCTGCTCCCTGTCAGACTGGAGCCTTTTTTCCCGGTTGTCCTCCCTGATCAGTGGTTTTCTGTTCAGTCCCTTGAGTTCCCTTCACATTGTCCATGGTGTGAAATGTTCTTCCTTCCACTATTAAACACAGCCCTGAGTTCTACTGCTGCTTTTCTTCCAAACGTTTCTCCATCAATCAGGATTTATTTCTTCCTGGTAGAACATGGTTCTCCACTGTCCTTCCAGTCTGGAATAAAGGTCTTAAGACAGTTTCAGTAGTTTCTAGATGTTTCCTCTGCTTGATGCAGCCAATGATTTGACCCTTCTCCTCCAGACTAACATCTCCTCCTCCAGACTAACATCTCCTCCTCCAGACTAACATCTCCTCCTCCAGACTAACATCTCCTCCACCAGACTAACATCTCCTCCTCCACCAGACTAACATCTCTCCACCACCAGACTAACATCTCTCCCACTAACATCTCCTCCTCCAGACTAACATCTCCTCCACCAGACTAACATCTCCTCCACCAGACTAACATCTCCTCCACCAGACTAACATCTTCTCCTCCACCAGACTAACATCTCCTCCACCAGACTAACATCTCCACCACCAGACTAACATCTCCTCCACCAGACTAACATCTCCTCCTCCAGACTAACATCTTCTCCACCAGACTAACATCTCCTCCTCCAGACTAACATCTTCTCCTCCAGACTAACATCTTCTCCACAGACTAACATCTCCTCCTCCAGATAACTCTCTCCCCACAACTAACATCTTCTCCTCCAGACTAACATCTCCTCCACCACCACTGGATGTGGAGGAAACGAGAAGCTCCTCATTGCATCAGTTGGTCTTTAATAACTTGTTGAACTAATGATCCACCAGGAGGCTCTGGACTATTTGATTAGTTAAATCCAGGTGGAGACTTTTTTTTCCCAGGGTTCAGTTAGACTCTGTCCTCCTGACCTGAGATTGTCTCCGACTGTCTTCTCGTCCCCAGCTCCGCGGTGGGTGGACAGCCAGAAGTCAAGAGAAGACAGGCAGATCACCTTGGCCGAGTACTGCCAGTCCCTGGTCAACCTGCCGCCTCACATCTCCCGCTGCAAACACCTCTCCAACTTCTTCAAGGTCCGACCGGAGGACGAGAACCCGCCCGCACCGAACACGTCAGTATAACGCTCTCCAATCCCTCCGTTAAACGCACGAGAAGTAAATATTAAAAGCAACAAAATGACGCTTCCCCCTTTAGACTGAAAAGAAATGAGACATTCGTGGAGTCCAGGGAAATTGCCAGAGGCGTCGCATCTGGTAAGAGTCGCCCAAATATTCATTCACGCTGTCCAACTGCTTCCTGACTATAACAGAACTAGAACACAATGCAGATGTTGGCCGAGGTTAAAAGAGACTCTTTATTTTTAACATCCCAGAGATTTCCGGACCCATCATCTTGGACACCTACAGGGTGATTGCGGACTTTGAAAAGACGTCCAAACATGAGATCGGCCTGCACTCCGGAGACCTGGTGGAAATTGTGGAGAAAAATCCAAACGGTAAAAAAAAGGGCCAAGCCAGAGATTAGAAAACCCACGAGCTCTGAACGCAAAGTTTACAAAGATCAAGTGCCTCTGGTGACAAATACACATGGCTACAGATCAGAGTCCAGCCATGTGTTTCTCATATGATATATGCAGTGGATGAGAGTCATGACGCATCACAAAAGTGATATATCTGAAATTTACACAAAATAAAATTGCGCTTTCTTTCCATTGAAAAGTGTTTTGCAGTTCACTCTCGCAATATCCCATAAGTCTCTCTAATTCTCATCACTTTGGGGAAGATGGACTTCAAATGAACTGGTCACATGATGCCCTGCATCATCTCCAGTGACGAGGAAATGCTAAAAAAAAATGTTTCCGTTGCACTTTTGCGATAAACCTTTGTATCAATACGTCTGAAAAAAACACCGCATGAGAGCGTAGAAATGTTTGAGCTTTAGATATTTGAGAGGTTTTTTTTAGAAATGTTTGCGTTTCCATTACCAGTTTTTATTGAAATATGTAGGTTTTGCGTATTTCTACGGGAAATGTAAACACAGCGATAGACTGTATATAAATATGAACGTGTCTCCACTTCCTCTCATCGACCAAACTCACGCTATTTTTACGAGGATACGTGTCTCCACAACGACCATAACTTTACGTTTCATGTTCTTGTATTTTTAAAATTAACCTTTAAACCTTTTCTTTCTTCTTCTTTTTTTTGTGGTTTTAAACTATTTGAGACTTGTCATCTGCCCCCTGGTGGATTTATCCGTGCTCTGCAGTTTATAGCAAAATAGTTTTTAATGGAAGCAGAAGGAAGAACATTTATAACCTCAGTCTGAACTTCAAGCTTTCAAGGTTTCAGGATTTCTCTGGTTTTGGGCGTTGACCTGTTGCTGTGTTCAGGTTGGTGGTTCTGCCAGTTGGAGTCAAAGCGAGGTTGGGTTCCTGCGTCCTACCTGGAGCCTCTGGACGGACCAGAGGAGGCCGAGGACGCCGACCCCGACTACGAAGGTAAAGCGCTGGTTTGTTATCAGCTGTCACGTGTAATTGTTTTATTTTTTTTTTATTTAATTTTCTTCCAGATGAATGAATGTCTCATTATCTGTTCCTCTGTTCCTTAACTAATTCACATGTTTTGAACACATGAACACAGAGCTGATACAGGACACTTGTCAACATCATCACATTAGAAACATTAGGACACTTGTTCTTCTTCATGGCTCCTAATAAACCAGTTCAGAGGGGGACCTTGTAGACCACATTAGACCCTGATTAGACCTGACAATGTTTCCTTGATCTTCTCTGATTGCCTCAATGAAAACCACATGCTTCTAAAGCATGCAAAGAAAAGAGGGGGGTTTGAGCCTAGTTGTAATATAGTCCGGAAGTCAGCTGGAATAAAACCAGAATCGTGCTTTTAAGTCTCAAACTGAACCGTAGAACCGGTGAAAGTGTCCTCAAAGCTCTCGTCTTTCAGCTCATAGAAAACTAACATGGCCACCATATGTTTACCTCTGCAGGTGAGCTCCACGTCACCATCCAGGCCTACAAGGCCGAGCAGGAGGACGAGATTTCTTTGGAGCTGGGTGAAACCGTCGAGGTCATCCACAAGCTGCTGGACGGGTGGTGGGTCGTCAGGTAGGACCGGCTACTTCATAATATCTGGGGGGAAAAAAGGTTTTAGCCAAACATTTGTTAATGTTTTGGAAAATAAAGTTTGCAGAATTAGCATTAACAGTTTCCTTTTTCACAAAATAAAAACTACAACTATCAGAAATTAACTTTGATAATGAACAAAACCTAAAAACCTGACGATTCATAACCAGGTTTTGAAGTGATTTCGCTCAATCGCACATATTCTTGTAATTATTTTATATGAACTACAAACCAAACCACGAACCAGAACCTAAACTGAAACTTAATTGATTCAGAGACATTTAGTTTTCAGTGTATATTTGCTTTTTGAACACAAACTATTTTTTCCTACCAAACTAAAAGAAATGTTTGAAATTATCTTTTATTCTTAAAATAAACAAACTGTGGTCAGTAAATGTGGTCCGATAACAGCTGAATTTTACTACCGTTATTTCATATGAGGCTTCACACAGTTAAGATATTGCAGGTGCTTCAGATTCATATCAGTAATATCTTCTCAATGTGGTGTTTTGTGCAGGAAAGGAGACGAGACCGGTCATTTCCCCTCCATGTTTCTGCAAAATGCCGGCAAGAAGGACAAATATGAGGCAGCGAGGGCGAATCTGCGGGGACAGAAACCACCACCTCGAAGGTATTTGTCCTCATGAAGTTCAATTACGCATCTTTAAAAGACATTTTAATTTAGTTTCCACTGTGATAACCTGAACTGGTGCAGATGTGCAGCTTTGCACGTAGCTCGTCTGATGCCACTCTGGTGTTTTGTTGCGTCACTTCAGATTAAAGGGAAGTGTCTTTCCCAACCAGCTGCAAACACCTTTAATTTCATTTCTCTTTCTTGCAGACGGCCGTGAATTCCTCTAAGTTTCTTTAGGGTCATGGTCTAAAATCGGATTGTGCTTTATCATGTGGATCACTTCAAAACTTGAACTCAGGGATAAGAGACTAAATTCATATCTGGACTTTGTCCGGATTTTGATCCAGACACGTATAAAGTACTAGAGACGAAGACTAGAGTAAAAGTACAAGTACTCTATAAAAAAAGTGACTTGAGTAGAAGTTTAAGTTTTCTTTAAGCGCTACACTTAAGTGGAAGTACTAAAGTATTCAACATTTTTTATACTTAAGTATTGCAAGTAGTTTATTTTAACTTTAACTGTGGCATCACGATGTTAACTGGAGGCAAAACAGAGGGAAGCCTGAGGCGAAAACTGTCACTTTCAACCATGAAAATGTCTTCTTCCTGTATTTTTTGGTGAACACTAACATTAAGTCCAGTGAAATATGCTAACCGCCGTTTACAGGCAACAGTGTTCGAGATCTTTTGCTTCCAGTTAAGCCCCGCCCCTCAAAACACGTATATATATACATATATATATATATATATATACATATATATATATATATATATAATGTTTACATGTACACGTACAGTCACTAGCCTCACGAGGAGGTTAGACATTCACAAAATGCTACATGTAAAATGAAAACACAATAACTTTAAATTACCTGTTTAACGTCATCTTCTGCTTTTATGTAAATTGCTAGCAGCACTGAGACCCAGCGCAACAACTAAAGTTAGCTAGCTAACGTGAAAACTCGCTAGCTAGCTAACATTAAGTTAACCAACGTCAGTTAGTTGAGACCCAACGCAACAACTAAAGTTAGCTAGCTAACGTGAAAACTCGCTAGCTAGCTAGCTAACATTAAGTTAGCTAACGTCAGTTAGGCTCTAATATTAGTAATATTCGCTAATAGTAACCATGACTTACGGTATACACTTTTGTATACATGAGCGTCTTGCTAGCTCGAGGTTAGCTAGCTAGCTACCACTATAGCTTTAGCCCATTCTAGCCTTTACCTTGGAGCAGACGCTTGTTTATTTTCTTGAGATGTAGCTGGAGTGGGTCTTTTCACGCTGTTTCATCCGCTGTTGGGATGTTTAGCTTGTTGGAGGGCGGCAGTTTGACGGACTTTGTTTCCATAGTAACGGTTGCTAGGCCGTATGAGTGGCCAATTGTGGGCGTGGCTTTGCAGCAAATAAAAAAAAAACCGTATCAGAGTAAAAGTATTAAACTCATCGAAAATATGTAGTGAAGTAAAAGTGAAAGTAGGAAAAAAATAATAATACTGCAGTAGAGTACAGATACAGCATTTTAGTATTTAAATACAAAGTAGTTCTACTTCTTTACTAAACATCTCTGGAGTCATTTTATGCCAATTATAAGGTAGGATTTAATCATGAGAAGACACCATGAGACTTCTTTCTGTTGCATTTTTTTTTGCGAAATATGTTGCCCTAAATGTGAACCAATCAACCACAAACACCCACAAATGTGTGCTGTGGTATAACACCAACACATTAACTTGGTTTCAAGTCTTATCGCAATCTTTTTTCACAATGATGGGGAAATGCTGAAAAAGTGATTTCATTTGACTATTACTAAACTTTTATCTCTGTACGTGTGAAAACCACCTCCACATGAGAGAGTGAAAGTGTTTTAGCTTTAGATACTTCGTTTTAAACATTTTTTTTTCTGCTTCTAACATCTACTTCGTACCTGCTCCACTCTCACGAACACCTCTTTGTCCTTGTGGCTCAGGTCCACCATCAGAAATGCGAAGAGCATCCACAGCAAGTCTCGTAATCGCCTCAGCCAGGACGCCTACCGCAGGAACAGTCGCAGAT
Source organism: Mugil cephalus (assembly GCF_022458985.1). Lineage (NCBI taxonomy): Eukaryota > Metazoa > Chordata > Actinopteri > Mugiliformes > Mugilidae > Mugil > Mugil cephalus. Next base: position 23,889,278 of record NC_061784.1, on the reverse strand, counting down.
ACCTGCAGCAGAAGGGCGGCCTCTCGGCGCCACACAGGAACTCCAAGAACTCTGCTAAGTCACCGCTGAGAGAGAGGAAGAACCAAGGTACTGAGAACATTTTCACACGGGAAAATAATAAATCCATGACCATGAGCCCCCACTCATCATTTCTTTTGTCCAACAGACAACATTCCCGAGCAGTCCAGCTCCAGCTCTGAGAGCGAGATGAAGAAGGAGCCTCCGGTCATCCCTCCCCGGCCCAGTCCAGAGCTCATCCTGGAGCGCTGCACCGACAACACCCGCAAGAAAGTCAGCGTCCACAAGTCACGCACCAGCTCCACCAGCTAACACAGCGGGGAAAAAACGCAATAAATGAAACTTTATTTGAGTTTAAGAAGTGTCAACGAGTGTAAAGGAGGTAGAATAGCTGTCTGATGCCTTTCTGTGTCCGTTTTATTCAGGAGAAAAGCTGTATTATTTCATTTAATGTTAACAAAAAGAGCAGCAAGTATTTCTAACGGATGTTTACTGTAAGTTTTTAATCAAACAAACGGGAGAAAACGATGCATCTGAGTCTAAACATTGTGGCTATTATTTAGCTCTATCTTTTAAGTTTGGATTAAAACATGCCTCCTTTGATGACATGTGGAGGTTTTGGAGCATGCAGTCTGCAGAACTTTGTTTTTATTTATTGTTATCTGACTAAAAATAAAATTGTGGAACAAGGAAACTGTCTTTATCTGAACATTTAATCATTAGCCAGATTACAGTGGGTTCCTGCAGAAATCAACATATTGCAAATAACATAAAGAACATAAAACACAATAAACATCAGGGCTTTTGCTGCATCCCATCCAAATAGACACAGATCGAAATTCAAAAATCACCTGCAGAGACTTTTGATTTCTATGGTTCTTCAGATTGTCCAGCAGATGTGTATTTACAACCTAAAGACAGGAAGTGGTTAGATATTGTTATACAGATACTTTCGCAATATGTGGTACAAACATCCAGAGTTATGAAATACAGATTTTCCACTAAATCGTAGCTTCACGACTATTTTAATGTTAAACAGCGTCTGAATTTAAAGTGTTTTCATCATAACCTTGCTCAGTCCCTGCAGAAATTAACACATTACAAACACATAACGTGTGACTTCTAACTATGAGATAAAATTGCTTAAAATAAAACAAGAGAAAACTAAAAGTATGACCCCGACGTGATTTGAACACGCAACCTTCTGATCTGGAGTCAGACGCGCTACCGTTGCGCCACGAGGTCCTATACGCCATATTCTCTTTTTGTACAAATTTATCCACAATCACGGCTAAATGGTCACGATTCTGCAGTATTGTAGTATGAAGACGTCTGTCAACACAACACATATTTTTGCATTTCTATACATGTATACATATAAATATAAATAAACCCCCCAGATAGACAAATATTAACACAGGGATAATTTTCAGACATTTACCGATCAGCCAACTGACAAAACAACAACAAAAGAAGTACAATGGTTAAAATACCTCCGATAAGCACATAGCACGTCTTTATTATGTATCTTTAAAAAAATACATAAATTATAACATAATCAACAAACGTCCATGTAAGAGTCTTTGTATAAATTCAGTGCCAGCATGTTAGTTCGCAAGCTTCCCTGGTGGTCTAGTGGTTAGGATTCGGCGCTCTCACCGCCGCGGCCCGGGTTCGATTCCCGGTCAGGGAACACATTTTTTCCCCTTCACTAGTTTTAAATTTCCTCTTTCTTTGTTAAACATAGCTAATATGTGATTATTTTATTTAAGATAAACGACGTAAACAACAAAGGTAACAACTTTATGAGTAGGTTAATGAAATAAAAATGGAGAAAACATCGGTCCAGTCAAAGGTTATATCCCTTAATTTATTTGCTCTGTGTCTTTCTTTAAACTACAGACAAAGGTATGTTATATATTATTTATCATTCAATATAATATGAAATACCAAATAATAATAATAATAACAGTAGTTAAATATCGTGACACATTTTCAGAATGCAATACTTTATATTGTTTTAAGTGCTTTAAATATATATTTATCCGGGTCGCATATCTTCTACATATCTATGGTAACGTTCATTTTACTTCTTAATATTTAACTATGGGACTAACAGTGAAGGAAACCGTGTCTCATCTTCATCTTCTGCAGAGTTCGCTGCAGAAAGAACTGAAATGTTAATCAGAATCAAGCACGAGGGAACCGGAAGTCAGGTGATTGCTGCATCCCTTCAAAATAAAATGAACGCAAAACGTAAAACCTGCTCGCTGCTGTGGCACCTTAGTCCTCAGACATCATTAGGGACATTTTTGTCCATTTGGACAAATATTTCATTTATTTATTTATTTATTTGAAAAGGACAGTGCACATTAATTAACATTTCTGTAAATGTGCCGGTGTTAGCCGACAGGCTAATTTTCAACTGTAGTCCTCTGGCAGAATTTCTAAAAACCACATAATTTTCCATAAAATTAATGTTTTTTTGTTCCAAATCAGTCTTAGATATGACTAAGATTATATAAAATAAAATAAAATAAAATAAAATAAAATAAATGTCTAAGGAAATAACAGACATTTGTGCTTATTCTCTATGATGGGGATCCTTGACGAAAATTAGTTTGACCTATATTTTATTTAATGTTTGAGTTTTAGTTTGGCCCAATCCCCGCCCACTAACACGGAGTGGGAGGAGCATATACTACAGCCTCCAGCCACCAGGGGGAGCTCTGCTTCACTTGCTTTGGCTTCATTGTAGAGGGGTTTATAACAGATGACTTCTTCATACTTACTTCTATCTCTATTTCTGGTACTTTTTGTTGAAATGCTAATTTTATGCTATTTTATTGCATTTTACTAGATTTTTAGCTGTATTTTAATTCATGCATATTTACAAAATATGTAGTTCACGGATAAAATAGATTGGAAAAACAACAATATCACTGTAATAAAATATTGTTTCTCATTTTATTTATGTACTTATTTGTGTGTGTGTGTGTGTGTGTGTGTGTGTGTGTGTGTGTGTGTGTGTGTGTGTGTGTGCGGTGCCGTTTTATTGTGACATCCTCCTCTGATCTGCCTGGAAACGGGACCGGTGCTGTTGTCGGTGCCTTGGTGCTTCGTGCCGCAGCATCCTGTGCGGTAACCTCACACGGCTGCACAGACAGAGGGAGGAGAGAGGAGGAGGAGGAGGAGAGAGAAGGAGGAGGAGAGCAGACGACGCGCAGCTCCTCCAAATGCCACCGGACACCGATCTTGGCCTCGGACCGGACGGACGCACGACGGGACCGCGACGCACGGGACTCACCGGGAACATGGCGGCCGGAACAACGACGAACTACTAGGGTCGATAAATCAGAGGCAGAGGAGCATCACTTAGCACAGGTCTGCAAATACTGTCTATCTATCTATCTATCTATCTATCTATCTATCTATCTATCTATCTATCTAGCTGCGTATTATATACAGACATATTCATACATTATATTTCTTGAGTTATCGCATTAATTATTAATTAATTGCTATAATTCATTATTAATCACATGCACTTGTACATGCTGTGCAATGCACTGCATTAACTCTCTTATCCTGATAGGGATTTTTGATCTTATTTTATTTTATTTTATTTTATGATAACTTAGCGGTAGTTAAGCTTTTTTTTCTATCGTATTTGGCAAAAGTGCGTATTTTTTTATTTATTATTATTTTATTATTTTAGCAAATTTTAATATTTAAAACTCAAATCCTATAAAATACTACATAATATTGTTTACTGTGTGTAACCTAAATCATTTCCCTAAACACCCTAAAAATAACACACATTCGGATATAGATATCATTATATATATATATATATATATATATATATACATACATACATATATATATATTTGCATTATTTTTTGATTAACTTCTGACTTTCAATCCTCTATATGGCGTCACAAAGTTTCCTTTGGAAAAAATCCCCCACATATTTTCAATAATGTAAATGCAAAGTGGATTTTTTGAGTGTGTGTGTGTGTGTGTGTGTGTAATTGATGAAAAAACCCTCAATTACGAGCTGAAAAACCCACGATGCATTTACATAATTAAAAATATTTAAATTTTTGTGTGTGTTTTGTTTCTAAAAAATAACAACCCTGAAAAATATATAGAGGAAAATAGAAATGTAGAGATATCCTGCATATACTGCTGAAATTGGTACAATTGGGACAAAACAATAAACCCCTCAATTTATAATCTTAGCAATTATATTATATTCCCCATTTTTTTTTTTTCTAACGTCAACTTTGAGGACAAAATGTTCACTTTCTGCCACGACAACCTGGTCATAATGTTATGGGCGAATGGGTGCATGTCTGCTTTGATGACTTTTTAACCTGCCTGCATGTACAGTACATTTATATTTATCTCCGTCCACAGAGGCGATGAGGGGAAGCCTGAGGACAGCAGCCTGTTTCTAAGCAACAGCATCATCAGCGCAGCATGGGCTACAAGGTAACGCCGCTTCACCCCCGTCGGACATCGGAGGGGGTTTGATACGAAATAATCTCCCGGGAGTGAAGTGAAAAATGTTATTGTGAGTGAAAATCCTCCAGATGAGTCAGCGGTAGTAACAGATGCTGATTCATTCATGGCGTCGGGGGGAGAGAGAGAGTGTGTGTGAATCACACTGGATAATTGTCACTCTGCAAAATAAGGGAAAGCTGAGAGGACGCCTGCGTTAAAATGTCACGGGAGAAGAAATCTGTCTGTTGTAGTAAACAGAAACACAGACCACCATGCAGATTGGTTTATTGCCCGGAGGCAGGAAGACAAAACAAAAACACAGTTTTTCCTTTGACTGAAAACGTGACTGAGAGACGGATGAGCTAAGAGCATCTCCTCATAGCTTCCTAGCTTCCTAGCCTCTAAGCTAACAGTAGCTCCTCCTCGCTTTCTAACACCCCACCTAGCAATAGTAGCTCATCATAGCTAACCAGACTCCACCTAGCTTCCTAGCTCGTAGCAGTTGAGAAGGAGGCCTGCGTTAAAAATGTCACGGCAGAAGAAAATCTGTCTGTAGTAAACAGAAACACAAACCACCATATAGATTTGTTTATTGCCCGGAGACAAAAAGACAAAAACAAAAACACACTCACAAGTTTTCTGTTGGCCGAAAACGTAACTGAGAGACAGATGAACTTAGAGCCGAGGAAGCATGGTGGTAACAGCATCATGTTTGGGAGCTAAGCCCAGCTAACAGTAGCTACTCCTAGCTTCATAGCCTCCCAGCTAACAGTAGCTACTCCTAGCTTCATAGCCTCCCAGCTAACAGTAGCTACTCCTAGCTTCATAGCCTCCCAGTTAATAGTAGCTATTCTTAGTTTCCTAGACTCCCAGGTAATAGTAGTTCCTTGCAGTTTCCTAGCTAATAGTAACTTCTCATGACTTACAAGCTAATAGCATCTCCTCATAGCTTCCCAGCCTCCTGCAACCAGTAGTAGCTACTTCTAGCTTCCTGGCTTCTTAGTCTCCCAGCTAATAGTAGCTCATTCTAGCTTCCTAGCCTGCAACCTAATAGTAGTAGCTCCTCATAACATCCTAGCCTCCCAGCTAATAGTAGCTCCACATAACATCCTAGCCCCACCAACCCAGTAGTAGCTAATCCTAGCTTCCTAGCCTCCCAGCTAATTATGACGTCTCCTTGCTTTCTTTGATAACTCTTAGCTGAAATGCTCGGAAACTAGGAGGAGCTACTTTTACCTTGGAGGCTAAGAAGCTACTCGGAGTAGCTACTACTGGGTTAGTGGGCTAGGAAGTTATGGGGGAGCTACTATTAGCTGGGAGGAGACGCTACTCGGATGAGTGGCGAAACATCTTCAAGAAATTCTGTTGCTTTTTGGATTACCATGACCTGGATGACAGAGAACCTTCACAAAATAGCAGCTCTTTGTAGCTTAGCTTCAGCTGTTCCTAGCTCCCTGGCATCCCAGGTAATAGTAGTAGCTCCTCCTTGCTTCCTAGCCTCCTCGCTAACAGCAGCTCCTCCTGTACCTCCTTTCGAGTGACAGACTAGTACCAGCTGGTGGTGGTTGGAGGTAGATGTGGATGCTTTGTGCCCTTTCATTTAAAACTTCAATATTTCGATTATTTCTCAGTCCGTTTACAGTTTTAAAACAGCAGAACTGATTTTCTGTCAGGTCGTGTGCCTCGGGGCGGGCAGTCGTGTGCGTTTGTGTTCTGAAGGGTCTGACCTTAATGTGGTGGATTCAGTCGATGCCACATTGGTTTGGATTAACGTAGCACGGCTTCGGTTTGGTACAGTAGGACGTCCCCATTTGTCACGTGTTGGATGTTTGGTTCAAGTCTTCAGTCCTGAGAGACATGTGGGTGGGATGTGGTTTAAACTGGAACACATATGGGTGGTGTCTACATAAATAACCAGACTTTAACCACATATCAGTGACTTTCTAACCATCTACATTCTTTGGCTAACATGTTCTCCTCAAACATCTTTGAGAAACCCTGCATCTTTACATTACAGTTTTGGTTTGTTCCTGCAGATGTGTGGTATTATTTAACAATAATCTCTGAGAAAGACATGTTTAGCTTCCAGATGTTTTTAGTCAGTCGTAGATGAGATTGTGTGGTAGCAGCAGGAAAAAGCAGGAAAGTAGCCCACAAGCCCCTTTTTTTAGCTCCTCTTTGGGGAATTGAAGGTGTTTCCAGGCCAGATGGGATTTATAAACGACACAGCTTGTTCTGAGTCTTCCCTATGGCCCCCCCCCCCTCCCAGCCCCTCCTCTCAGAGCCTCCACTTTTAAATGTTGGAGGGCTGCGATTGTTCCTGGGAACCCTGGTTGTCAGGGAGAAAGAAGCCCATCGCAGAGGCTTCCCGAAGCCAGACCGAGGGCGTCTGAAAAGAAAAACTTTTACACATCCGCCAAGAACCAACAGAAGTAACCAGAGAAACTGCTCCTAGCGCCAGGCCCGAGGGATAATGCAGCACATCAGGCGACAAGCCAAATCTTCTGTCTGTCAGTTGAATCAATGCTCTTTGCATTTTCCATGTTTTATTCATAGCTCAGATCATGAATCCTAGATGGCTTCAGTCTGCACGTCATAGTCTGTTTAACTTAGCTGACTAAGAACAAAGTTTTCATCTATTAACAGCCTTATATCACAAATAAACACATGTGTATTACGCTAGCTCCTAGCTTCATAGCCTCCCGGATAATTGTAGTAGTAGCTACTCTGAGCTTCCTAGCTTCCATACCAGCAAAAAACACATCAGCTGGTTCAACAAACTAACACTATGACCAATTAATTTCCCTTGTGGATCATTAAAGTCCATCTACGTCTAAGTCGAGTCCCTTTCCAGCCTCTCAGCTAATAGTAGCTCATCATAGCTCAGCTTCCTAGTTTCCCAGATCGTCAGCATGTTTGAGAAGAATAACAACAAAGTTTTCATCTGTTAACAACCCTATATCACAAGTAAACACATACTTATACGTAGCATTTGGAGTAAAATTTAAAAAATAAAGTTATTGCAGTGGAAGTTGAGTTGAGTTCAGGATTACTGACACATAAACATGGTAAAAGCAGCAGCAGTTACTGAGCCACATGTTAGCACACAAGTCAGCCAGACAGTGAACTGGCTGTGAGGAAATAAAAGTAAAATACGGGAAAGAGTCAGCTTTCAGGAGAAGCTAAAATAAATACTAGAGAGGTAGTAAAGTGTCTTAGCAGCTTGTTTTTAGTCAGTATTTCTGCTGACTTCTGGTTTCACTTCTGTCTTTGGACGTAAAAACGAAAAACACAGACATTTTGTTTAAAACTCTCCGTCCACAGATGGTGGAGGTTGGTGTGTTTGCATTTTCAGTAATTATAATATGAGCAATCACTATTTAAAGTCGTCTGAAGAACCAAATCAGATCAGACTGTGTGAGGGCATGCTAACCACGTAGCAACGCACTGTGGCTAAACGACCAGAACGTCTGGTACAGGTGATTTAAGATGGTTTTTATCTACATGTTTTTGGCTGCCACTGCCTCCTTTAAACAGATATCCTCCTCCTCCTCCTCCTCCTCCTCCTCCTCCTCCTCCTCCTCCTCATCCTCCTTTTCCTCCTTCCACCTGATTTCACCCGTCACCCAGGGCAGCGTTGGCATCCACTCTTGCCTTTATTCTCCTTTATATTCACCGTTCTTACTGTATCAGAAGGACGTGGATCTTACGACTCAATCATTATTTAAAATGGAAATATGGCATCTAGCTGTACACAAAAATTAATTATTGATTTAATAAATGCATCTCAATATTTAGTCCTTTAGTTTTCTTTTAAATGCATTTAACAATAATAATAATGTATACTTTTTATGAATAGAGTAGCTCTAAAGATGATTAACTTGACCTAAACTAAATAATCTGGAACGCTAGCCATTAGCGTCACCATTAGCATCTGCAGTGCTGTAAATATAAACTTTATCTACATTTACAGTAAGAGGAGGAAGAGATCTCTGAATAGTCGTCATGTTTTCCAGATGTATTTGTGGAAATTCCCCGATCGAGCCTTGAAAGTTTAGGAGGTTTTCAGCTGCAACAAAGCATTTCACTGTTTGGGACCAGAGGGGAATTGTTGTGGATGGATCTGAAGCTGCCATGGGAATCTGGATCCAGTCCAAGTCTTTTCAGGATAAGCGGGAAGGGACTATTTTATGGCTGAAAGCACTTCTTCCATTATTCCCCATATTATCATGATCATTGTCACGTTTTAACTTCATCATTTGATTTTACTACTTTTTTTAATCTACCAAGTCTTCAGGTTTGTTAGTTGGTGTTTGAAGAAGAGTTTAGTGAAGTTTAATTTACGATCTCGTTTGGGTTCAAGAGGAACAAATATCCTGTTCATCCAAAAACAGTCACAATGCAGATCAGAGTTTCTGATAAGTGACATCAGGGTCGTGATTTATTCGTCAAAAGTTTCCTCCCTGACTCATGAGACGTATAAACCATTGTGCCAGTGTTCCCATTTAGATTCAGACAACTTTATTAATCCCACCAAAGGGAACTGGTTTGGATCAGAGTCGTATATCAGAGAGAGTCTGTCCAACTCTAATCATGGCGCCATGTTGAAATAAATGTCTTATTTCCACCATTAACGTTCCTATAAATGTTATTAATATGTAAAAGGTCCTCACTTAAATATCCCAGCGTCTACTTCCTTTAAATATGTTAAATGAGCTGTAAAATGCTTTGTAGCCCAATCACCTCATCAGTCATGGAGCTGTGTTTACCTTCTCCTCAGTCTCCGTGTTCATCCATCACCGTTAAAAGGTGGAAATTACTCAGAAAAATTTGAAAAACTATTAAACTAGTCTCACTGTTATTTAGTATTAGCATTATAGCATTAGCATGCTAGCTATAATAACTTAGTAGTAACTGAGGTAAAGTTACGTGTCAGTTAAATGTGTCTATCTACATGGACATAAATTACATGAACACATGGGTTTCACAGTATATATGACGCTAGCTGCTATTTTTCTAAGCCTTTAGTCTAGATAACTAGCTAGCATAAGACTAGCATAAGGCTAGCATAAGGCTAGGCTAACGTCAAACTTCATTCATTTGTAAAATCGCGCCCATGAAACACGTGACCAGCTCAGAACCAATCAGCTTAGAGGAACAGATCAGACGCTACGTTCCCTGGTTGGACAGATTCTCTCTGATATAAACAACACAGAATAAGAACAGATAAAAGTAGAATAAAAAAGCAGAATGGAACAAGTAAAATACCAAGGAATACAGAGGAACCAAAGGTCAATAAATAGAATAAATAGATGTTGTATATTGATGTGTTGATGTAAAGAAGTGACCTGACAGGTTTTCTCCTGAATTTAAAAAGGTTCGTTAAAAGTTCGAATCAGTTGTTGAATCCCCTCTTGTTCAGCTCCCACAGTTTCCTTTCCCTAAGAAGCCCCATTCATAAACAAAGGAAACTTCATCCTTATGTTGAGTAGCTTTACAAGCCGACATCTGGTAACAGACCTTTTAACCTTTAAACTTTGTCACAAACCCAACAACAGAAAAGAGACAGGAAGAGAAAAACCAGATAAATAAACCAGTAACATACTGAGATCCTCCCTCCTGTATTAGATTATAGTAAGTTGAGTTATAGGTGATAAGTAAAGTCCAGATACCTGATGAATCCATTGAAGTGCGTGTTTCCCGTTTGGTCGGTAGATCCCGGGGGCGGCGATGGACCGAGTCAGCCTGCTGTGGCGCCTGAGGCGTCGCGCTCGCCGCGGCGTCGTCTGCATGGCCTTCTTCTGCGTCTCCATGGCGCTGCTCTACGCCTTCTGCGCCGAGAACAGCGTCCCCGTCACCGACGCCATCTTCGGCATCCGAGCGCGGACCCGGGCTCAGCCTCGGGCGCACTCTGTCATCAAGGTACGGTACAAGATTTAAAAAAATAAAGTTCCTGTTAGTTGGAATACGGCTGCACGATGCCAGACAATTATGATTAATTGAATAGACATTGTTATTGTAGGGAAAACATCTTTAGTTTTAATGCACTACTTTAAACCTCTTAGTGTTCATTCATGGTCTCGGCCTCTTTTTAAAAGACTCTGAAGTTTCTATCACAAAAGTCAGAACCAAGTGGTTTTGTTGTTGTTGGGGAATCAAAGTTGGAACACGGTTAAATATGTAATAAGTTGGTGGATTCGTCTGAATCTTGGTGAACCCATTGACGTCCATCAAGAGCTCTTTTTGAACCAATTTTGCACTGAAACTGTTTGAATATTGTTTGTTTAACAATATTCAAACAGTTTCAGAGCATTAAATGCTCAATAATCAAAGGGCCAACTGTGTAAACATCCTATTACAAATTTAAACTCACTGGAAACAATTACAGCTTAAATCCTTGTGATTTTATTGGATGATTGAGTTGTGTTACCATGTGCAGCTGCACTCTTTGCTTCATTCGCCCTAAATCTTAAACAGACACGGATCCGTTTCAAGGCTCTAGCATTAAAGTGTCTCTTCTTATTTACGCAGCGTCGCCCCCTGGTGGTTGGCTGAATACTGGTGGATTAAATATGCAGCGATATTTATTAACAAATCATATAAACAAAACAAACGCTGTCTGGGTGTTGTATGATATTATTACAGTTTTACAGATTGGTGCATCCATCGATTATTGATCCACTTGTTTCATCGTTGTTTTGAGTCTTATATATTTATTTGGTCAATTTTTTCCCCATTTTCTGTCAGTTTCCGTGTGACTCCGTATGAAATACAGTTATTCTTATTACCAGATCCACATCCAGCTCTGCAGCAGCTTATTCTAGACAGATTAGACTCTTCATGCAAATCAGTGGTGAATTAGTGGATGAACGATGAATCTACTTCCTCCTCGGATATTTCTATGTTAAGTTCTTCTTCCCATTTAACCTTAATATATAAATATGTGTTTATGTTTATGTGTTTACTTCTTTTTACTCCTTTTTCAAACAAATTAGTTATTTTTTTGTCTTGTTGTTTTCTTGTAGTTGTTATTTGATTCTTTTCTATGAACAAATGGTTTCATGTTTTTATACGTGTGTTTGAAGTAAATTCATTCGTAGTCGTGATTAAAATTCGATTAACTGTGCAGCGAACGACGTTGTAAAGACGTAACATTCGTCCTGCAGGTGCTGCGAGGCGGCGCTAAGCCCATGTTCATCGACCCCCAGAAACTCCCCGGCGTCGTCCCGGGCGACCCCCGCCGCCCCATCCCCGTCCTCTCCTCGCTGAACCACACCCACGAGGACTCGCCGCCGAAGCGCAAGGCGGCGAAGGAGCGGGAGCACGGCGGGTTCTTCTCCCGCCTGCTGCCGCGACCCTTCACCCGGGCTCTGGAGACGCTGTTCGGCGGCCGGAGGAAAGGGGAGCTGAGCGGGAAGGGCGGCGACTCGGAGTTCTTCGGGCCCCACGGGCTCCTCGGGGAGGTGTGGAACGACGAGATGTCCAGCAACATGCTGGGGAACCGGCTGAGGAAGGTGGTGCAGAACTACCAGGCGATGAATAAGTACGGGGTGGAGCTTCCCGGCCGCGGGGGCGTCGTCTCCGGCCGGCGGAAGCTGAGCGGCGCCGAGCTCCTCTGCCAGCTGAAGGACACGGTCCAGGTCGCGACGCTGACCTCCGACCTCCAGCCCTTCTCCTCGCTGCCGTGGGCCGCTCAGCTCCCGCCGAACCCTCTGACCTCCGACCTCGGGCCGTACAAGAGCTGCGCCGTGGTGTCGTCGGCCGGATCGCTACGCAACTCCGGACTGGGAAAAGAGATAGGTGAGATATGGACCAGACAGATGTCGCTTCATTATGTATAAATATGTATGAAATTAGATTAAAAAAAAAAACACATTTAGGAGTTAATTTCACTTCACTTTATCTGTGTTGTTCCTCTAGTTTCCTCCTAAGTTCTCTAAAGTCGTCTTTCTGCTGTCGAACTGTTGTGAAGCTCTTTATCTCCTGCAGAAGTCTGTCAGCTCCAAATATGGTCACATCCTTTCTATTTATCGACCAATCATGGAAGTAGAAAGGTTTGATCTGAAGCTAAACTCTCATTGGTTGGTGTCGATTTCTGACGACGTGATTGGTTCTAAAGTGACCAGATATTCTGCTTCTAGTCTGAGTTTATCTGAGAGCGACATTTAAAAATGCTGTGAAGTCTGATATAAGAAGAAAATTACAGCTCAGATTAGTAAGAAAAGTCAAAGAAAAGCTCAAGAAAAAGTTCATCTGGACGTAAACTGTCTCTGGTAAAAGGAGACGAAGGTGGAGACGATCAGAAATGGATCAAAAAATAAAAAGTTAACCTGATATGTTGATATTATACATGTTGATATGATTATATGATGTGTTTAGAAGGATCTGAGTAGATCTGGTTTTAGTTGATAGTGGTTTCTAATAAAAATATAATTTTACAATGTAAAATAATTTAAATGAGTCAGAAATCTCCACTTCAGTCGCTCTGACACAAACCAAACTTTACACATTTATTCCTAACTACATCCTGCAGGTATTTACTGAGGAGATTCATCATATATCAGTCAGATTTATAGAACATTTTACTCTTTTTGGCCTGTTGACAGTATTTTGTGATTTATGGAGCGATATAAATAAATAAATATCCAACATTCCCTCTGTAAATACCTGGAAATCGAACATGTTAACGACATGAAACAGGAATGTTGAACCTGACTTTATCTGTTATTCAGTTTGCTGTATTAATGTGTCGTATCTGAACGTCAGTCAACCCAAAGAAACTGATGTGGCACCGACTGAATCCTGCATATAGGTCAGATCCTACAGGACACACATGACTGACCCCCGGAGGCACCAGGAAATCAATGCCACGCTTTTATTTGCATGAATAAAAGCAGGAAACTAAATGAAAACTAACGTCCTCATCTGCTCCATGATTTAGTCTTATTTAGAATAAAGCTAGAAATAAAAGTTGGTGTAACGGGCGACGAGCAAAGGATATTCAGTTTTATTTAAAACCATTAACCACGAGCAGAGACATTTCCTGTGTTTCTCTTTTTCTAAACAAGTTATTTAAAGAAACGGAAGCGGTTCATGCATCACTAAGTTTGACTTTATTTGTTTGCGTTTCCTTTTCTTCTTTGGTTTTATTATCTGATTATCTACTACCGGTAGATGAAATATGCAGCGATCTTTATTAACAAATCATTGCAACAACAACAACAAACGCTGTCTGGTTGTGGATGATGTTATTACAGTTTTACAGATTGGTGCATCCATCGATTATTGATCCACTTATTTCATTGTTGTTTTGAGTCTTATATATTTATTTGGTCAGTTTTTTTCCCCATTTTCTGTCAGTTGTGTTTCCTGTAGCCTCCATATGAAATAGTTATTCCTTCCAAAGAACGTGAGAGTTGTCTTTATTACCAGATCCACATCCAGCTCTGCAGCAGCTTATTCTAAACAGATTAGACTCTTCATGCAAATTAGTGGTGAATTAGTGGATGAGCGATGAATCTTCCTCCTCCTCTGATATTTGTATGTTAAGTTGCGTTTCCTTTTCTTTCCTTTTCTTTCTTGTTTTTATGAAACTACAGACTCTCATGACGCTGTGCTGCGTTTTAACGCCGCCCCCACGGCCGGATACGAGAAAGACGTGGGATCTAAAACCAGCGTCAGACTCATCAACTCACAGGTGAACTCAGAAACTCAGGAAAAAAAGGAGAATTATTACAGCGATAAATGCAGTAAATGCATTAGAGTTATTAAAATAAAATAAATAGGTAAATAACCCAAAGTCTCGTCTCCTTCTGCTCCATGAAGAACAGATATGAGCCTCAGGTTTTTCATTTTTATTTTTTGTTTTTGAATGAACACAAACCTCCCTGTTGTTTCATATATTTTGAGGATCTCGATCTCTGAGCTGTTTCGGAGGCGGACTGTGTTTTTTATTTTTTTTTTTACTGGCCTCAGGAGAGATGAGTGTGTTCGTGGGTGTTTTTAAATGTGAGGAACTGAACCAATACTTATTTAGATTGAATCACCTCCACATACGGAGACTTTTACTCATCAGGAGGTTTTCAAGCCCAGTTTAAAAAAACAAACAAAAAAACAAAACAACTTTGTCCAGTTTTTGTCGATGCAAAATCTTAGTTATTAATTAATCATGAATTAACGAAACTAAAATTATAACTCAGGCCCCAAAGTTATGTCTTGTTCCGTTTGCCTAATTCAGAATTTACTAATAATAATTATTTAATTGTAGTTTTTACAATTATTATTTGACTAATATTGATTTCTGTCTCCACCTGCTGGTTAGAAATATAATAATAATAATAATAATAATGATAATAATAATTTTTTAAGAATTACAACATTTTAAATCAACATTACTGTGTTCTCAATACCAGTATTAAAATCTACAATTTTAATAATTTTAGTAAATAATGACAAAATATTATTATTATTATTTATACTTTTGAAATCAACATTACTGAGTGCTCAACAAAAAATATAAAAATCTACAATTTCTTTTTAAAAAATAGTGCATAAGATAAAGTTTATAAAGAACAAACGATGTTAATAATAATAATAATAATAAAAATAATAAAAATAATAACAATAAATTATACTGATTTATGTTTCCACCTAATGGTTAAAAAAAATAATAATAAAAACAAAAAAAAAGAGCATAAGACAAAGTTAATAAAAAGAAAAATAAGTTTAAAGACGTGACTAAAATCTCAGTTAACAGTTAATATAATAATTGGTTTTGTGTCTCCAGGTGATGGCGTCTGATGACCATCGCTTCCTGTCCAGCTCCTTGTACAGCTCAGGTGTTCTGGTGGCCTGGGACCCCGCCCCCTTCTCCGCTGACCTCACACAGGTGGCGCTCACACACTGTTCCCTCCTGAGGCAACGTTTAATAAAACCCATAAAACTAAAGACCGTGTGTGTGTGTGTCCCTCCCCTGCAGTGGTACAACAGGACCGATTACCCCATCTTCACCCAGTACCAGAGGTACCGGAGGCTCCACCCTCAGCAGCCCTTCTACATCCTGCATCCGCGCTTCGAGTGGCAGGTCTGGCAGCGCATCCAGGACAACATGGCCGAGCCCATCCAGAAGAACCCGCCCTCCTCCGGCCTGCTCGGTGCGTGGAGCCTGGCTCTTTAAACCGCCGGCTGTTAATGATCGGTGTACAGCTAATAGTAGCAACTCTCAGCTAACTGTAGCTCCTCCTAGCTTCCCAGCTAATAGTAGCCCCTCTCAGCTAACTGTAGCTCCTCCTAGCTTCCCAGCTAATAGTAGCCCCTCTCAGCTAACTGTAGCTCCTCCTAGTTTCCTAGAATCCCAGCTAATAGTAGCCCCTCTCAGCTAACAGTAGCTCCTCCTAGCTTCCCAGCTAATAGTAGTTTATTCTAACTTCCTAGCCTCCCGGCTAATAGAAGCTCCTTCTAGCTTCCCAGCTAATAGTAACTCCTCTTAGCCTCCCAGCTAATAGTAGCCCCTCTCAGCTAACTGTAGCTCCTCCTAGTTTCCTAGAATCCCAGCTAATAGTAGTTTATTCTAACTTCCTAGCCTCCCAGCTAACAGTAACTCCTCTTAGCCTCCCAGCTAACAGTAACTCCTCTTAGCCTCCCAGCTAACAGTAACTCCTCTTAGCCTCCCGGCTAATAGTAGCTCCTTCTAGCTTCCTAACTTCTCAGCTAATAGTAGCCTCTTCTAAGCTCCCAGCCAATAGTGGCTCCTCCTAGCTTCCTAGCCTTCCAGCTAATAGTAGCTCCTTAGAGCTTCCCACCTAATATTAGCTCCTGCTAACTTCCTAGACTCCCAGCTAATAGTAGCTCAATCTAGCTTCCCAGCTAATAGTAGTTAATTCTAACTTCCTAGCCTCCCAGCTAACATTAGCCTCCCAGCTATCAGTAGCTCCCTCTAGCTTCCTAACTTCTCAGCTAATAGTAGCCTCTTCTAGCCTCCTAGCCAGTAGTAGCTCTACTTATCTTCCTAGCCTCCCCGCTAATAGTAGCTCCTTCTAGCTTCCCCACTAATAGTAGCTCCTCCTAGCCTCCCAGCTAATAGTAGCTCCTCCTAGCCTCCCAGCTAATAGTAGCTCCTCCTAGCCTCCTAGCCAGTAGTAACTCTACCTATCTTCCTAGCCTCCCAGCTAACGGTAGCTCCTTCTAGATTCCCCACTAATAGTAGCTCCTCCTAGCCTCCCAGCTAATAGTAGCTCCTCCTAGCCTCCCAGCTAATAGTAGCTCCTCCTAGCCTCCTACCCAGTAATAGCTCTACCTATCTTCCTAGCCTCGCAGCTAACAGTGGCTCCTTCTAGCTTCCCAGCTAATAGTAGCTCCCCCTAGATTCCCAAGTGAAACCAAAGTTGACGCTGTCCTCTCTTCTTCAGGCACCGTCCTGATGATGTCGCTGTGCGAGGTCGTGCACGTCTACGAGTTCCTGCCGTCGCGGAGGAAGACGGAGCTCTGCCACTACTACCAGCGGTTCTTCGACGCCGCCTGCACGCTAGGCGCTTACCACCCGCTGCTGTACGAGAAGAACCTGGTCAAGCGGATGAACCAGGGCTCCGACCGCGACATCTACACCCACGGGCGAGTCACGTTGCCCGGGTTCAGCGCACTGAACTGCACCCAGGCTGCTGGAGCTTCACCCAAACGCTGAGCGCACGAGCAGCAAACGCAGCAAAGTCGAAACCGTGCATGAAAAAAAGGAAAAACATACATTTCATGGTACATTTTTCTCTCAAAGCACACGCACAGGAGTCATCAGGCTGATAGGTGAGCCTGCTGTAAACACATACATATCTTTAAAGGGACGATCCACTGATAGTTTTCATACCTTAAAGCACGTACCAGACAAAATTACTGCCAAAAAACTATGCATGATTCCCATTCGCCCTCTGGAGTCCAGACTATAAATGGCTTTTTTCCAGTCACAGTTATATTTTTTTTCATTTTGTCAAACTGTATTAACACACTGGACCTAAAACCAGACAAAAACCATCAAATCCCAGTTGGAAAAAAGTTATATTTTTCTGGGAAAACCACAAAAATGTTTAACCAACCATTTTTATAACTTAGAATGCAAATCCAAGCTGTAAAATTCAAATGCTTATTTACAAATTTAGCAAACAACAATTTATTTACAACTATTTACAATTAAAATGCAGGAAAATCATCTTCCTTAGCAACCATTGACACATCACTTCCTGATTGGCTGATGGGATGCATTTTCCCACCAATAGGAAAGGGGCCGTTTTTTTATTCTTTCCATCATTTGCAGCTGGCTAGTTTTCTCCTCTTGCTAGCGTTTTCCTTTTCACCGTGCACAAAACATGACGACAACATTCAAGGAAAAGCCTCGTTTGTTTAGAACATGTCTAGTTTTACTTGGCCTATCAGCACTATTCAAAACCCGGTCTATATTTTGAAGTTCAGTGAGAAGCGTCTCGATGCCATGTCGTCTTAAACCGATTTGGACTCCAGAGGGTTAATGTGCCGATTGTGGGTCATGCTAATGTTACAGTCTCCACCAGAGATTCAAACTCACCACGTAAAACACAATTAGATCAGGATAATTTCTTGAATCTCCACAACAAAGGTGGAGAGTTCGGAGTTAGCACGAGCTATAGAGATGCTTCGGATGCATTAACGGGAACTAAAAGCTAAAATAAAACCAGACTTGTCCTTTTAAGTCTCAAACTGAACTGTAGAACCAAAAGCCCAAAGTATCCGCGCAAACATCTTCTCTGAATTATGCTTAAACTCAGTGTACCAGTGTACGGATCCACTCCTCACTGCCAATTTGCCAGCTTCCTCTAACATACAATCATCCCGAGGACCAATCAACTTTCTTTCAGACTAGATTTTAGCTTTTGGGGATTTATTATTATTGTTATTATTATTATTATTTTTTTCTTACAGCCCTATTATCAGGGCTCGAAAAATCTTCAGTCTGACGTGGTATTTGTAATGGTATTACTCTTAAAGAAATCTCTGTAAGACCAGACACTAAATTTGCTGCAATACGACCTAAACATCCATTAAACGTTATGTGAACATAAGTTACGATCTTTGGCTGCAAACTTTTCACCTCATCAGCAGCTGTTTACCATTCCTACCTAGCTTCCTAGCTAATATCCCAAAAAACAAGCCGAACTAAGGGCAGCTCGGCTGGTTGAGTTTCTTGGAGATGTTTCATCAAAGTAGCTTCTTGAGTTCTAAAAGGCTGGTTGGTGGTGGGGAATGAAACCCACTGCTTCCGGTCTTTGTGCTAGGCTAACGGCGTAAAGGCTAACGGCTTAAAGGCTAACAGCTTAAAGGCTAACGGCGTAAAGGCTAACAGCTTAAAGGCTAATGGCTTAAAGGCTAACAGCTTAAAGGCTAACAGCTTAAAGGCTAACGGCTTAAAGGCTAATGGCTTGAAGGCTAATGGCTTGAAGGCTAACGCTTCCCTGTCACGATGACTGCCTCAATACGACCGAACGTACTCAACAAAAACTCAACAACGAATTATCTTTTTATAATTCTCGACATATATGACGCGACGTTCTCGAAAAACTTGCCGTACTCGACTCGTTCCCAATGTACCCGACGTTCTCGAACGTATGCGATGCTTTTGAGGATCTTGACGTTCTAGATGTACGCCACATTCTCTAGATGTACGTGATGTTCTGGGCGTATGTGACGAACTGGATGATCTCATCAATCTCAACGTTCTCAATGAGATAAATGACATTCTTGACGTACGCAACGTTCTCAGCGTATGCAACGTACTTGACGTACTCAACCTACTTGATGTTCTAGACGTACTCGACATACGTGACATTCTTAACGTACACAACGCTCTCGACGCACAGTTGATGTACCAGACGTTCTCAATGTACCCAACGTTCTCGACACACGTGCCGTTTTCGTCATATCCAATGTACTTGATATATACGACGTTCCCGACACTTTTGATGAATTTACTCAACAATCTCAAAGTACATGAAATTCTTGACGTACGCAACGTTCTCAGCGTATGCAACATAGTTGACGTACCCAACGTACTCGACATACGTGACATTCTCAACGTACACGACGCTCTTGATGCACTTAATGTACCCGAAGAACCTGACGTACTCGATGTACCTGATGTTCTCGACATACACGACGATCTCCACATAAACAACATTCTCAACATACATGATGTTATCAATGTACGCAACGTTCTCGGCATGTGCTGTTTTCGGACATACCCGATGTAGGCGATGTTCACGACGTGTGCGACGCTCTCGACGTACTCAGTGTACGCAACGTTCTCACCATATGCGACATTCTCAATGTACCCGACGTTCTCAATGTGTCCGACACTTTTGATGAACAATCTTGACGTTTTGGACGTACATGATGAACTCGATGATCTCATCAATCTCATCGTTCTCAACTTACTCGACGATCTCGAGGTACATGACATTCTTGACGTATTTGACATTCTCAACGTTCTCGAACGTATGCAACGTACCCGACGTTCTCGATGTACGCAACATTCTTTACACGTATTTAACATTTTCAACGTTCTCGAAGTACGTGACGAACTTGGATGATCTCATTAATCTCGACGTCCTCGACGTATTCAACAAATTCGACGTACTTGACGATCTTGACGTCCTCGACATCTCCCCACCACCCAACCCAACGTTTTGTACTGACAGCCCCGTACTCCCAGTAGGTTTTTTATAATTCGTATGTAGAGTACGTAATAGCAGAAACACCCGCGAGGATGGTCTCTACGGTGACGACTACTGAACGTGAAGCAGAACAGAGTTTTACTCCAACAAACTCTTGAACAAACAGCCTCTTAGCTCTTTAACCCTTTACAGGACACCCACTGAAATACTTGGAAATTCTAAATTTCAACCCGAGAGTGTTATTCCGGACCCATGAAGGGTTAATTGAGACATTAAATTTATTATGTCACTAATTAACTCGCCATATAACGCATCTTGTTTGCTTGCTTGGTAAAGAACATCCTCGAGGGCACTAGTACTTTTATTCTATTAATACCAACGCATGCGTGCCATCTTTAAAGGTTTTCTCCACAGTAGTGTAGCGACAGGAGAAGAAGCTAAAAGTATTTGCAGCATGGAGCTAATGCGGCTCATCTTTTTTTTTTTTTTTTACGCCACTAATGAACATTAAACGTTCGCATGCAAACACTCGGCAGTGAGCCTGAATTAGCATGTGATGCTTCTCGGATGAAGGATTTCAAGTGGTGATTTTTCAAAAAAACTGTTCCAAAGTCTTGGTTAAGACTGTCGATCATGCAAAAGCAACACTGGAGCTCACACTGAATGTAAATAAAATAAAAAAAATAGACAGGCAGCTTTACTTTATGCGATTTAAACGTAGCTTAATCCTCTAAAAAGCAAATTTTTTCCGAGATGATCAGTTGTAGCTACGGATCTTCCTGCTGTACATCAATCACTAAGATTTTAAAGCATGATATTGTTTTTTTTTGTTTGTTTTTTTACATGAAAGAAATATTATAAATGTAATATATGTAAATTAGCTGTAGCACAGAACAATGCACCAACTAACTTTCATCAGCCACTTTGCAGTCACTGCAGTTGGGATTTTAACATGGTGTTATTTCAATTTCTTCACCTTAAATGCACATTTCTGTGATATAGTAAAGAGAACATTTTAAAGTAATATGTCAAAAGTAGTGCTATGTTGTCAAAATGAACAAATCCAACCTTGAACCAAGAAAGAAAATGGCTCCGTTATCGTTTCTCTAATCCTCAAACTTTATTCTTAAATGTTACTTTTTTTCTTTTTATTCAGGAGGTGAACACATGAATATTGATGTCATTGCTTTTCCAAGGATATTTTCTCCCTATGCAGCTGCACTCATGTCCCAAATCAGCGTTTGTGTGAAGCCTTCTGATATTCGATAGTTTTGTTTTAGCTTACAGATGCACCGGGGACTCGTTTCTTTAGGTTTTTTTTTTTGTAAGTGGTGAATGTATTTTTTTGACTTCTTTTGCTAACGAACAAACGTACTGTGTAATTCCAAACAATCCTTTATTAAAAACTATTTTGAACTGGGATAGGAGCAAACCGCCGACCTTTGTGTTTTTTTTTTTTTTTTTTTTGTAGTACGATGTTTCCTCAGCTCTGATTTGATTTCTCCTTTGAATGTGAAATGTCCCAAAAACTGCAACACTTCCTTAGTTATGGAGTTCAAATTAAAATCTTTTAAATGATGTTGTTGTTGACTGACATGATGTAAAAAAAAAAATATCTTGTAATAACCTGTATTATGCTGAAGATCCTCTATAGGGTCCTAAAATATAAGATCTGAGGGAGCGACAAGACGATTAAAGGAATAATAAGAAAAACAAAAATCCATCTTTTCTTTTTTTATAGGCAAAACAAAAGACATAATAGGGCTGATTCTTTTATCACAAGACATAAAAGAAATTATTTTTTTAAATGCTTAACTCAAAAATCTTCCTCTTCCCTTTTGTCTTGATAAAAGAATCAGAACTATTATTCAAGACAAAGTGTTTTTGAAAAGACCGTTTGCAGAAATTCAGCTCCAATCTGATGGATTAAAAATGAACTAAAATCTGCAGCAAACTTCATTAGATTCCATCCACAGAAACATGATGTTGGTTTCTGTTGTTTCTTCATTTATCTGATGAGTTTAATGTTTTATAGGTCTATTCCAGTATTGATCACATCCATTGGACTCATTCTGAGCTGTAAAAGCATTAATCAGGAGTCAGGTCTCAGGTCCAGATCATCATTTTACAGACAGAATAGATCAGCTGGTGGATTAATTTGGCTTAGAAACTGCGAATTTAAACTATCTGACACACTTTTTAAAGCTTCCTCCATCTGTCTGACACTAACCTTTGCCTCAGCGCCCACTCGATGGCTCCAGATGTGGAGGAGCGCCCTCCAGTGGTGGAAACGAACCCTTTTCATTTCATTTTTCTGCCCCCGCACAGTTAAAGGCGACTTCCTCTCAGTCCTGGTCCAATATTCAGCATCCAGAGACATTTTATTGATTATTCTTTGTGTTTATGATGAGGTTTTGTTTCACATATTAGACACATATTAGTCTTAATATACATGTGAAGGGATCTTGAAATAAAAGTACAAATTTATGGTTCAAAGTTTCAAATTAAACATCAACATTCCTAACTTGTTTATTCTGAATTCCCTAAATCTTAGAAAACACGAGTCATTTCAGACACTAGTTTTTAAGGGAACTTGGCTCAGTGGTGGAATATATAAGACTTTGCATACATTATTATTGATACTAAAAACTATATACACAGTAGAGCATCACTATTTATTTCAATTTATTCGAACTTGTCACTTATTTTGTCTCTGATTTACATTTTATATCCTGACTGTGTTTATAAGAAGCTGGTCGAGAAACGTTGACGATAAATCAGACGCTTGTCTTTGAATAGTTTTCTTACAGTCGTATGAACCTGTACCTGTGATTAACTTATTTTACCTGTTTATTATATATAAAAAAAACACAATAACAATACAGAAAAAATCAATAAAATCACTGGAAGCATGCAGTACATTATGAAGACAAAAATAAAATATGAAGTTTGAATGTGCAGGAGGAAAAAAATAAATGGTACTGATAAAGAAGCCATAGTTACAATAATGAATGAAGTTATTTAGAGGATAAAAGATAAAATTAAATCCTATGGAAGTGGATGGATTATGAATTGAAAGCCCCGCCCCCAAACGGTCATTGTCCAATCATACATCCCAGCAACTGTCACTATGTAAACGAGGTTCCGTTTGCCAACTTCCGACAAGCTAAATGGTGAAAACATGGTGAAAAACACAACAGGAGCGGAGTCTTACGTGGTCAAACAGTGTGGAAGGACCCACTCAACTAAATCTAAAGAAAAAAATAAAAATAAATAAATAAATAAGCTACATGCATCTGCTCTAAGCTAACGCTAGAATGGGCTTAGCACATATAGCTAGCTAGCTCACACGTGGAGCTAGCAAGACGCTCATATGTACAAAACTGTATATCTAAGTTATTAGTTACTGCTGGTGAATATCGGTAATATCAGAGTCCAGCTAACGTTGCTTAACTTAATATTAGCTTAGCTAGCTAGATAGTGAGTTCACGTTAGCTAGCTAACTTTAGCTGTTGCGTTGGGTCTCTCTAATGTTATGTTTCGTCAGTTTACATCAAAGTTGAACATAACGTCCCAACAGGTAATTTAAACTTCTTTTGTTTTCATCTCTCACGTAGCATTTTTATCTCCCCGTTGTATTTGCGGTACAGGTTATGTCATGGGGTTTCTCAGGTTTAGACATTGGCCGGTGTAGCTTTTGCCTCGGCGAACGTAGTTTCCCCATCGTTGCATATTTTAATATTTTGGATAATATCCCTCCACTGCCTTCTGCAACTCTTTACTCTTACCTCGACCTGGAGGATGTGGGCTGCTCTCGATGGTGTTGCTCCAAAAAGAATAACTGCCAAACACCGGCTAGAAACAGTAACTAAGGGGGGCGGGGTTAGCAACAGTAGCTAAAGGGGGGCGGGGAAAGCAACAGTAGCTAAAGGGGGGCGGGGATAGCAACAGTAACTAAAGGGGGGCGGGGTTAGCCACAGTAACTAAGGGGGCGGGGATAGCAACAGTAACTAAAGGGGGGCGGGGTTAGCAACAGTAACTAAGGGGCGGGGATAGCAACAGTAACTAAGAGGGCGGGGTTAGCAACAATAACTAAGGGGCGGGGATAGCAACAGTAAGTAAAGGGAGATTATTTGCTGACCTTGTATTTGGGATTTAAACTGAAATGTTGAGTGAAAACAGGTCAGAAGTAGCTTGTGGATTGATTGATAAACACAAAAACACAAATTTGCAGAAAATTCAGTGTTATAATTTTTGCATAATAATGATTTTATTATTTGTAATTGAAGTTCATTTTGATGAAATGTTTTTGCAGGATGAAAATACCGTGGAGGTGGCTCTTCAAAGCCCAAACAACTCTGCAGTATGAGATGTAAGGATAGACCATGGTGTAGTTTTCTCAGTAACAGATGCCGTATTCTTCTGATAACGCCAACATTTTTTAGCAATATGATTATTTTGATTAATGAAATGCCTAGAAATGTAGTTACTGCAACTCTTTGCAAAACTCAAAACTCTGCTCCCCACTTGGTGGTGCTGATGAGTTGCAGGTTTTATAAGAACTCATGTTAAAAACCTACTGAGTGCACGACCACATCTACTGTTTTACATCTTATTCCTCTCATAGTTAATATCAACTAACATTTACAATCAGTACCAGTACAGGAGCTGATGTTCTCCTGATATTCATAGAGCAAACTTATAGAACATGAGCCATAAATCTTTATGATAAAAGTGGTTTCTGATTCTTTTTCCATGGTGTGATGATGCATCTCCTCCTCTTTCCCTTCATCCTTCCTCTTCTTTTTACTCGTTTCTCCTCAGCTTCAGGATCCAGGACGATGTGATGACGTTTTCAAGGATTCAAGGATTTTTATTTGTCATTTGTAACCACACACAGAGATGGAACAAAATTATGAACTCGGGTCCCGGATTATTTCCTGGAAGTTACTCAAGTATATAGATGCTAAATAAAAACAGTAATAAAAACATGACGATGTTTTTTTTCTCTTCAACGCTGGGGTCAAATAAAGACGACACATTCTGAGATTTAACTGAGATCAATGAATGTTTTATACTTTTTAAAGATTTTTTTCAGCTTCTAAATTACTTCAGGTTTTATTTACCAATTTGGAAAACAAGACAAGATTCTTCTGTTTATCTGTCGGCAGTTCAAGGGGAGATGATTTCAGTTTTATTTCTAAAGAGCAAATACAGAGACGTTAAAAAAACGTTCTCAGGACTGAGGATCAAACATCTTTGTTCTAATCGACCATGAACTTCAAATTAATTCCTGACACATTTAAGAAAAACTGGAACGACCTCATCTTCATAAACTTACTGTGCTCCTTCTTTCTTTTTGAGTTCTTTCACGAGGCCGACTGTTTGCTCTGCGGTGAAGGTTTGTTTCCTCGACATCTTCCTTCAGGGTCAAAAGAAACTCAGATAAAACAAATTCAGCAGCTTCATGATGCATCTGTGGGTTAAACTTAGTCTAATGAAACCAGCTCTGTGAGATCTCTGCCTCAGAATCTGATGTTGACTGCAGGACTTTTCATTTTCCTCTTCCACTGTCTGATGAAGGAGAACGTGAGGAGACAGTGGAGGATTCATCTCTGCTTCGGACGTTTTAAACTTGAGGAAAAAAAAAACGATCACAAACACTGTGATCATCTGTCACGTTGGGTTCAGGTTGAGATAAATGATGCATTCAGATCTGGGCCTGATTTCTAGATTTCTAGTCGAGTCCAGCTCCACAGACGGTTCGTCAGCTCCTGCAAGAGGCCGAACCTGGGTGAGCTAACGAAGCCTTTAACGAATTCACAGCAACTTATTCTGTCGTATCTCTTTTCTTGACCTTGTCCTCATCATGAATCACTCAGATCCGCGTCTCCTCCTAAGACATTTAAGTTTGCAATTAGCGGTTCTAAATCACCCGGTTAAGATTCAGCCTCCTTCTCATGCAATGATCTCGGATTCAGTCAGACATCACAGTGAAGGTCACTGCTTACATTAAATAATCACCAGACTTTGTAATTAAGCCGATTTAAACACAACTAAAAAGGACACGACTGTTATTCCTCTAAAGGTTTCCTCCTCCTCCTCCGCCTGACAAACTCCCGGGCCGACGCTCTCAAACCTCACCGGAGAAATTATCTGGTTTTCACAACCTCTAAATCACTGACAGATGTTTAATTATCTTCCAGGTCTTTTTTGTGAATTCCCCGGCTCTTCCTGGAGCTCAGAGCAGCTTCTCAGGTTCAGGAGCTCTGCCTCCCTACAGGGGGACGAGGAATCACTTACTAGACCAGCAGGAACAAAGATAAAACCCACGGATACATGAAGAAACACAGTGTTTCTCCACCAGACTCAGAGACGTGTTACTCGTGCAGCGTAGAGTCGACTCTGCTCCAGCTTCATTAGATAATTTGCTTCTATTGTTGTTTTAGTTTTTTTTTTTTTTTTTGCTAAACATCGTAAAGGAGCCTGTAATTATTGAAGACAGGAGCAGTTGCATCAGTTCCAAGGAGGAGTCGGTTGCCAAGCAACTGGTGAGTGGAGCCATGGCGACAATGAGACGTGGTACCAAACAGTTTGTGTAAAAAATTTTAAAATAATAGTGAACAATTTGAGAGCACGTGTTCTGCAGATCCGTCAGAATAAAAGAACAATCATTTCTTCACAGCGTCGTGTTTAGTTGGTGTAAGTTCTGACGCCTTCGTCCTGACGTCTGACTCATTCCTGCTGCTGATTCCTCACGTGTGAAGTGTTTTCAGGCTGCAGAGCGGCATCGATCCAGGAGAGAGAAACACAACTACACCGAGAAGCTCCCGGACGCGTCTGACGCTTTAATGGGAACATTATTTCATCTGTCTCACCTCAACGTCTGCACAGGCACCAGCTCTGTCACATCTCTAAACTACTCTGCTGAGAAAAGAAGATGTTTTTTTGTTTGTTGTTTTTTTACTTTTGTTAACTCCACAAGTTCCAGATCAAACACAAACTAATAAAGAACAAAGAAGAAAGAACATAAATATTTTGCATTCAACATTAAGTTACACCTTATTCCTTTATTGTTAATTATTAACCACGTTAATGTGTATAAAAAGAAATTTAATTTGTGGGTTAAATTTTTTAAAAAAATACATAAAAGGGTCTAATCAACCAAAGATTTTGTGACCCCCTGGGGGGTCACGGACCTCCTGTTGAAGACCTATGATTTATATGGATGATGGAGATTTCGGTGCCTTCTGTTATTTTATATTTAAAAAAATAAATAAATAAAAAATCCAAGAGAAAAATGAATAAGAGTAAAAGATGTAAAGTTATTAGTTACTAGTTACTAGGAGGAAGGTGGTCATAATGTTACGCCTGATCGGTGCATGTAGCCAGGTAACAGCCTGTTTTGACTCTGCATCTCTAAGGTTGGATCAGAAATGACAGAGAGATTAAAAAACACAGGAATATTAGCTCAAAGCTAAATGCTAACTGTTTAAACGTGCCAGCAGAGGGCAGCGTAGTTACCGACCGTGACGGAGGCTGAATAAATATCCGAGTGAAGCTCCTTCAAACGTCGTTTCCAGCCTCAGGGTCTGTGGCAGCTTCCTTCACTCCAGACCAGACCCACTTATCTCACATGAGGACATGTTGAGCCTCAGATGATTTTATTTTGAGCGTCTTATCGCATCAAATAACACTGATGCCCTGAGATTTTAGCTACGGGATTAATTCCACTTGACACCGCGGAGAAAACGTTTCCCCCGTGTTTTATAATCTCGGCCTTTAAGCGACGCGATGCGTTTCCACCCACAGCTGATTCAGACGGACTCCTCTGGTGCTGACACAACACTCGCATCGTGTTTATTTTTCCTTTTTAAACTTCACAAACCGAGAGCTCTGGTACGCTGGTTAACCATTAAACACAATCACAAACGTGCATTTTACAGAAAGAGAAATTAAATCTCAGCAGGAAACCGAACACGACCCGTCTGAGGGTTTAAACGCTGAAACAATCCACCAGCTTCTTGGAGTTCCAGGGGCCTGCACGGCTGCACCGGAGCCTCTGCTTCACCAGATCTTTCACCGTCTGGTACATAACAGCTTCCACCTGCGACACAATAAAAAGATTGTTTTGATTAATGTTTCCACTAACACACACACGACTCTCAGCCTGGATCCACGTTCACCTTGACGCTGTGGTAGGAGGGAAGCTTGAGGAGATACGAGGGTCCGCTCAGCGCCGCCACCCGCAGGAAGTAGCTGTAGAAAGCTCTTTTACAGAGTCTGCTGGAGAAACCGGGTCCACTCACAGAGGGAGAGCTGGGAGGAACATTCACTATCATTAGAGTGAATGAAAACCAAACATTTCCCAGCATCAACACTGTCACAAGACGGTTTATTTAAAAGTTATTCACGTCTCCAGTCTGTG
This sequence comes from Mugil cephalus, assembly GCF_022458985.1. Lineage (NCBI taxonomy): Eukaryota > Metazoa > Chordata > Actinopteri > Mugiliformes > Mugilidae > Mugil > Mugil cephalus. Next base: position 23,860,634 of record NC_061784.1, on the reverse strand, counting down.
GTCGTAATGTTGTGGCTGATCGGTGTGTATGTCACAGTGTCTCATCATCATGTGACCTGTCAGCGGATTCAGAATCTAAGGCAGGAAGTCGACATTTCATCCTCAACATCCTCATTCATGGCAGGAAAAATCAACTTATTTTATATAATGAAGTTTGAAGTTAGCCTAGCCTTATGCTAGCCTTATGCTAACCTTACACTAGCATTATGCTAGCCTTATGCTAACCTTATCCTAGCATTATGCTAGCCTTATGCTAACCTTACACTAGCATTATGCTAGCCTTATGCTAACCTTATCCTAGCATTATGCTAGCCTTATGCTAACCTTATGCTAGCCTTATCCTAGCCTTATGCTAACCTTATGCTAGCCTTATCCTAGCATTATGCTAGCATTATGCTAACCTTATGCTAGCCTTATCCTAGCCTTATGCTAGCCTTATCCTAGCATTATGCTAACCTTATGCTAGCCTTATCCTAGCATTATGCTAGCCTTATGCTAACCTTATCCTAGCCTTATGCTAGCATTATGCTAACCTTATGCTAGCCTTATCCTAGCCTTATGCTAACCTTATGCTAGCCTTATCCTAGCATTATGCTAACCTTATGCTAGCCTTATCCTAGCATTATGCTAACCTTATGCTAACCTTATCCTAGCATTATGCTAGCCTTATGCTAACCTTATGCTAGCCTTACCCTAGCCTTACGCTAGCCTTATGCTAGCCTTGTGCTAGCTAGTTATCTAGACTAAAGGCTTAGAAAAATAGCAGCTAGCGTCATATAAACTGTGAAACCCATGTGTTCATGTGATTTATGTCCATGTAGATAAACACATTTAACTGACACGTAACTTTACCTCAGTTACTACTAAGTTATTATGGCTAGCATGCTAATGCTATAATGCTAACACTAAATAACAGTGAAACTAGTTTAATAGGAGTTGCAATACTCTCTAATACACGGCTTTTTAAATATGAATCACTGCAGTGTTTTACCTCAGAAATCTATAATTAAAGAATCTTTTTCAGTCGTAATTTGTCTGAAAGCTCATTCTGTTAAAAAAAATCATATAATTTTTATAGATTTACACGTCACTGCACTTAAATGCAGCTTCTCCTGTTATTTCCTCACTATAAATAATCTTTTTGTAGTATTTTTCTCTCCCGTTGGAGACGTCATGTCCAGTTTTCCCGCCCTTTAAAACCCTCCCCTTCTTTTCTCGTACTGTATTTACATGTTATTCTCATCCTGACACTTTGTCGTCGTCTAAAAACTTAACCCTTGAAGCTCGGAGGGACCAGACAGACGCTGCAGAGGAAAAACAGGATCTAAAAATCTATTTGTGGTTGTAATGTGGTGACTCTGGGCCTCCTCAGCCTCCAGTCAGAGTCACGTCTGTGTCACGCTCGGCGTCTGGACATGGGCGCTTGTTTTTAACGCCTCTGAAGCCGGGAGGCGGCAGGAGCCCGAGGCCACGACGAGGCCACGTAAACAAGCTACGCTCCGTGTTTCTTTCTCCTCGCGCTCATTAAAAAGCGTCTCACCCGTCAGCGATGAAGCCTCTGCCGCCGTCCAAAACCTCCACGTCCTTGTCTCCGAGGCACCAGTTGACGCTGAGCTTGTCGTGTTTGTGGGAGTTGGCGCCGCGGCGCGCGGAGACGCCGGAGTGGACGAGGACGCTGTGCTTCCTGTAGGACGGAGGCAGGAAACCGTCCCACTCGTCCCCCAGACGCTTGTTGATGCTGTCGGACAGCGTCTTGTGGGAAACGGTCTGACCCCCTGAGAAAGACGAAACGTTTTTAAAAAAATATTTTAAAAAATAAACCCGACATGTCCTCTGAATGGCTGGTTTACCGAGCACCATGCTGGTGATGTACAGCGGCTGGACGAAGTGGCTCAGTAGCGCCCCCTGGACCCCGGTGACGGTCCAGAGACACAGCTTATCGCTGGCGGACATGCAGCAGACCCGGGCCCCCCAGGTGCTGGGGTCCAGGTAGGCTAAGGGCACCAGGAGGCCTTTGGCGTGACACTGCAGCTCCGCCGTGGTCGAGCTGCTGTTGTTCCACGCGTCCCTGAAGGCAACATCACATCACGTCACAATGATGCTGCAGGATTTTAGCTACGAATGACAAGTAGGACTTTACACATACACCGATCAGCTCTCCCTCTTCCCTTTACTAAAATATGTTGGGTTCGTGTTAATGTGTATTTAAAGAAATTTAAATTCGTGGGGGGAAATTAAAAAAATATATATAAAAAAATGTCCAATCAACCAAATATTTTGGTGCAGGACCTGAAGACTTTTATTTAGCAAAAACAACGAAACATCAGGGATGGGTCCTGATACTGGTACAATGATGCTAACGGTGCTGATGCTAACAGCGCTGATGCTAATGGTGCTGATGGTAACGGCGCTGATGCTAACAGAGCTGATGCTAAAGGCGCTGATATCAATGGTGCTGATGCTAACAGTGCTGATGCTAATGGCACTGATGCTATCGGTGCTGATGCTAACAGAGCTGATGCAAATGGGGCTGATGCTAACAGTGCTGATGCTAATGGCACTGATGCTAACGATGCTGATACCAACGGTGCTGATGCTAACAGTGCTGATGCCAATGGTGCTGATGCTAACGGTACTGATGCTAACGATGTTGATGCTAATGGTGCTGATGCTAACGGTGCTAATGCTAATGGTGTTGATGGTAACGGCGCTGATGCTAACAGAGCTGATGCTAAAGGCACTGATATCAACGGCGCTGATGCTAACAATTCTGATGCTAACAATTCTGATGCTAACTGTGCTGATGCTAACGATGCTGATGGTCACAGTGCTGATGCTAACGGTGCTGATGCTAATGGCACTGATGCTAATGGTGCTGATGCTAACAGTGCTGATGCTAATGGCACTGATGCTAACAGTGCTGATGCTAACAGTGCTGATGCTAACGATGCTGATGGTCACAGTGCTGATGCTAATGGTGCTGATGTTAATGGCACTGATGCTAACAGTGCTGATGCTAACAGTGCTGATGCTAACGATGCTGATACCAATGGTGCTAATACTAATGGTGCTGATACTACACTGCAAAAATGGAATTTCAAGAAAGCAAAATAACCTTGTTTGTATGTTTTCATTCTTTTCTGGTATCAGATAAACGCGTACATATGATCTCATCCCTAACGAACGCGTGTTTTTTAATTAAACACACGTACATTTGGTAGAAGGTCTTAGCCGCTCCCTCCGGACGCTGGGACGTGTAGAGGTGAAGACTGATCTTGGGTTTGAGCTGAAGCTGGCGACTCTCTGCACATTTCTCAAATACACAGTTTGTGTTTGGGTCGGAGCTGAAGAACAGAAGCAGCTGCTTGTACAGAAACCTGAACACAACAACGCAGCAAAACACAAGACGACCTGAATATCAGAGAAGGACAATGTTCAGATTCAGGAGATGTTTTTTTATCTGTGTATAAATGAAATGAAGCGTGTACCTCAGCAGAGCTCGTCTGGCGATGACGACGCTGTGACAGTCGTGGACCATGAGGCCGTTGTAGCCGAGCCAAGTGCTGCAGCTGCAGCGTCCGGCTCCGACCGCCACCACCTCGTACTGGTCACATGGACGCCCGGCCGAGTCCACGACACCTGGGAGGAAACCAAACCACTGGGCTTTAACAGAGTCCAACGGCATCATTTACAGTTAATTAGACAGTAACTCCTCAATTAATATATATTTCATAATATTTTATATTAATATTTATTTAGTTTAGTAAAATAAGAGAAAGATAAAAAGACACTTGGAAACCACTAATAAAAATAAAAATATTTGTAAGACAGTTAAAAATAAAAATAAAATAAATAATAGAGCGTTGTAACAAAATAAAAAAAAAAAAACATCTTGAAAACCATAAAAATAAAAATAAAATAAAATAGTGTAAGACAGTTAAAAATAAAAATAAAATAAAATAATAGAAGAGCGGTTGTACACAAAAATAAAAAAAAAAATAAAAACACTCTTGAAAACCACTAAAAATAAAAATAAAATAAAAATAGGTGTAAGAAAGTTCAAAATAAAAATAATATAAAATAATAGTAGAAGAACGATTGTACAGAAAAATAAAAAAAATAAATAAAAACACTCTTGAAAACCACTAAAAATAAAAATAAAATAAAAATAGGTGTAAGACAGTTAAAAATAAAAATAATATAAAATAATAGTAGAAGAGCGATTGTACAGAAAAATTTAAAAATAAATAAAAACACTCTTGAAAACCACTAAAAATAAAAATAGGTGTTAGAAAGTTCAAAATAAAAGTAAAATAAATTAAAATAAAACGCTCTTGAAAACTGCTAGTGAAAATAAAAACAAAGTGTAATAAAGTTAAAATATAAAATAAAGATAAAATAATCATATGGAACAACTCTGCATATATATAGTCTCTTAGTAGTGCAAGTGTACATAAAAAACATTAAAAAAAAAGAAATAAAATAAAAGTAATATAAATTAAAATAAAAGTAAAAAGTCTCATATAAAAGTAAAGTAAAATAATATAAAATCTGTGGGAGCGACGTCATAAAGAGGATTTGGTTTTTTTTTTGGTTTAAACTAAAAATTAAAAATGCAAAACATATAAATATTAAAAGCAGATACATTCAGGTGTCAAAGAAAGTGTTTTTAACCAAGTGTCCAGTTAGTTTTGAACAATTAGGACAAAAATCTTTCTACACTGACGCCATAAACTCGTTTATTTAGAGAAATATTCTACTGATTATTACTTTAATCAGTTTTATCCTTTAATGGCTGTGACTAGAAATGTTTAACGTGTTAATTCAATAATGAGAATATTCCCTACAAATAAAAACATTTCCTTCATGTTAAACCCGAAGCAGAACTCACCTCTTATTAAAACGAACGCTGCCATGTGGCTCCTACAGGCTCTGAGATCTGGACTCATCTTCAGCAGACGGTCAAACGTGTCACTGCTTAAAGCTGCCATGTGATTCATGTGCCACTCAGTTTTCCAAACTGGAAGAAAATCAAAAGACGAAACAAAAAACAGAAGAAGAAGAAGAAGAAGAAGCATCAAAACAATTAGAATCAGAATCAGAGAAACTTTATTTGTCCCACAAATTTGGGAAGTTTCAGGAATCAGACTGAAATAAAGAATATATTAGTGCTTTTTTATCATTTTTTCATACTACTTGGTACCTCAGTGTTTATTTATCATTAGGCTGATGCTCCACTAAACACCAATCAGCCACAACATTATGACCACTGACAGGAGATAGAAATTACATTAAAATCAATGACAAGCTGAAGCTCTACAACCTGCTGCATTTAATGTATAAACACTTTGATCTAATGAAGGAATTTTATGAACTCTCTATCATTCCTCTGGGTGGTTTATGGGACAGCAGCAGCATCTTGAACCAATATTTTTAACTAAATGTCTGAAAGGGGCTAAAGTTAAAGCTACTGTTAGCTTACAAAACAGGTCCTCAACAAAGTTACCTGGGAAAAAGAAAGAAATATTCAGAAATATTGCTTTTATTTTTTTTTTTTTTAATATATAGAATTGAATTTGACTTAATTACTGTACCTCTACCTTCTCTTTCCCACCCATGTATCAGGGAGTAGGGGAGGTCAAAGGTCAGGCAGCGTTAAGTGGAGTTGTTCATGTTCATATTTTTACTAAATGTTGTGCAACAAACCAGAAAGATAAGAATTGCTTTACATTACAGGCCAAACGTTTGGAGGCAACTTCAAGTTTCTGTTCACGGTATCTTTCATAAAAACCAGCATGAGTTCTATGTGTTATGGGATGTATTTACAGCATGATCACACTTTGCTTTTAATTTACCTTTAGGTGAACATTAATGTTAGTTTTAGGGTCGAGAAGATTTGAAGAGTCAAAACTTCAGTGCAAAAGTAAAAAAACCAAAAAAAAACAATCACAGTTTGAATTATTCACTTTAACTCTTTGGCTTTTGAGAGTCTGCAGATAAATATCCCTCGTATACGTCATGATGTTGTTAAACCATAGTAGAAATGTCTTCTGCTGACTTAATTTCCCTCTTATGAAACCACTCCTGCACCTTCAGTCTCCGGTTTCTCTGGGTCCGGGTCCCTGAAGGACTTGATCTCGTCCATCGGAGGCTCCTCGTCTGACAGGACACATTCAGGAGACGACAAACCGCAGAGGGAGAGGACGACCGGGTCAGAACCAGAGTCTTTATCCTGAGAAAGATGTGACGAACGTAAAAGAACGGGACTGAGTGGTTAGTTCTCCTCTCAACTTTTAGCCATTAGGTGTTTGTCTCATCTTTTTAAGATTCAAAAACCTCAATAATAACACAGTATATTTAACCTTTTTATTGCATCTACCCATTTATTTACCTCATTATCCGACAGCGTGTCAGGGATCGAAGGCCTCTCCACTCTGGGTTTGTCACTTCCATCACATAGTGAAGCCTCTTTTCCTCCGTCATCATTATTCCTGGGATGAAAAACTTTACATGAGGCAGAATAACTGTGGCCGGATATTATTATATTTTAAACAGTGTCTGGATAAACGACAGCAGGAACTCATACCTCAGATTAGCAGCTTGGCCACAAACCTTCTCGCCGTCTTCCTCGTGGTCCTGAGGATGGCGAAGGTCCAGACCTGGGTCACTTCCTGTCCGAGACTGAAAACAGGCTCCGCCTCTTTTTGGACCGTATTTTGATGCTTCTGGATCCGACATGCTGTGCAAATAAACTGCAGAAAAGTGTAGTAATGTTAGCTTTGCAGCTTCTTCCACTGACAGTATATTCAATAACTCATATAAGATATTATTTTGTGTTACAGGCGAGAAAATAATCTGCATAAATAACCATCTACATGCCAACAAAACATTAAATTAGCCCTGTGATGATCTGAAATGCACTGTTTCTAACTTATATTCATGTTTTTCTATGAATAAAAGATATAAGCTTTTCTTTTGATGTAGTTTTTATGTATGTTTTAGTCATTAATGTCTTTATACCCGGAGGCTAAACGGCAGTTAATAGTTATCATAATGGAAATTATCTGTTTTGACAGTAAAAGTTAAATAAATGTAGCTACATTTAACCTGGTTGTCACAATATAAAAAAGGGTTTATTTACCACTTCAGGGCAAGAAACCATATAAATATAAGTAAATTCATTACTCTTGATTTTCTCCATAAAAATTAAAAATAAATAAAAATCCTCTGACGATAATTGTCCCTGTTTCTTCATTTCATCTTTCATCACCTGGATTTCACTCCAGAAATCTCGTCCCCTTAATATAAAATATATAAATATATATTTTTGTACCTCTTTTTATTCCATATTAGCTGCTATCAAAACTCAGCTACAAGCTACCTTAGCTTTAGGAAAGCTAAATCAGCTAAATCAATATTAAATTAAACCAAATAGTGAAGTTTATGTTATCGACTGCATCAGCAAAAAAACATTAATGCATTAATATGCGAAACCAGGTCGTTTTATTTATTATATTTTGTCGAAGCTCAAACATTTGAAGTTAATGCTAAAGCTACATGCTACATGCTAACGTCGAATTATACTTACGGCGACTTTTTATCAAACGTAATATTTTACCAAACAACACGAATCAGATCTCACCTTTGACTTGTCACACGATCCCCAGATGTGTTAAAAAAAATAAAATAAATCAATAAATTAGGAGATAATGTCGTGTTTCGTCGCCGTCGTCATTGAGTCGAGTCCGAAGTGTGAAGATTAAACTGAAGTAATTATGGATGTTCTTGGAAATATCTTGTAAATTGCAATTTTTTATATTAACTTTTTTAGTAAATAATACAGCTGAGCCTTCTGTCTATAAACTTATGTTCCTTAGGTTGTGTAAAGTGTTGTCATAAGTATGTGGACACGTGTGTATTCTAATGACATGAGTCTTGTCCCGTTACTTTCAACAAATGTAATGGACACAGATTGTGAATCTGAACGCACCTTTCTCCTCAGGTGTGGTTCTGCCACAGTGAAATAAGATGTTTCTACCTAACTCACCTTACTCACTGCATCCACAGACTTCAACCTGAGCAGCCAAAGACAAATATGTGCATCAGGTCCTGCACAACTGCAGGTATTAAAATCTGCTTTATTGTGAAAATCTTACATATGTGCAGCACAGTCACGGTTTAGAAAATGATCCACTTATGGTTAAAATTAACTTTAGCTCATACAACAACATAAAAGTACACAAACAGTATATACCAAAATATACAAAACAATCATAGAAAACTGTATAATTATTTGTGATACAGTTCAAGATTCAAGATCAGTTTATTAGGAATTATTTTGTCCAATAGTCATGAGTTAAGAAAAGAACATTTATCAACAAGACATAGATATTAGAATAAAATAAAATAGAATAAGAATGAGGTAGAAGCAAATATTAATTACATATTTCAGTGCTTCCATTAAATCGAGCTCTTATCAAAGGAATTAATGCATTTATTGTTTTAAATGTCCTCTAAACTCAGAAAGAAGAAAAAAATGAGTCCAAAACACATATGCGACAATTATTCTGGAAAAAAAAACTAAGGAAAAATAATTACTTGGAAAATCAGAAAAAAAATAAAAGAAAAAATAAAATTACACTGAAAAACAGAAAGAAAATAAACTGACAGAAACAAATAAATAAATATATAGATATTACTCAGAAAAACAGAAATAATTAGCCCAAAAAATAAAGAAAAAAACATCGTCTATGTGTGAAACTTAATTAAATGCGTCAAAAAGAAAAAAAAAAAAACATGGTTTATGTTCATAATTTTGTTTTCTTTCATGCAGTGATTATAATTATGCTCTTGTCTCAATGTTGAAATTAATTTTCAGCCACGACCACAGTGGATGTGGTGGAACAAGGTTCTGGGTTCTAATCCTCTCTGGGTGGAGTTTGCACGTTCTCCCTCTCGTTAGGTTAATTGGTGACTCTTAATTGGCTGCAGGTGTGAAGGTGGTTTGGGCGTCATCAGAAAATCGGAAAGCGTTGCTACACGTTGTAGAGAAGTAAAACGTATCAAAATATTTCCAGACCAAATCTGTTGGACACAAATCAGCAGTGGAGGAATTTTCATGGGTTCAGATCCCTTATTTCTGTTTGTCTTCATTTCAGTGAAATTTAAATTGAAAACGTGGCGACTGTGGGAGGAGGTTATGTTTTATGTATCTTCACAGTAAATACGCAAATAGATACAGATGGAGCGGTTTCAGTGATTTCTATGAATTTTAAATCTGTGCACACACACACATACGTTGAATAAAAACACACATAATGGCCACATATATACATATATATACATATAGTAGTTAAACACTACAGCTCCCTTCGCTTCCTTCGCCTCCAGAGACAGAAACGCTTCACGTTTGCTCCTGTGAGGACGTTGTGAAGTGTTAAGTCGCTCTCGTCCCAGGAGACTTTTCTGAGGCGCAGCAGGAAAACGTCCCATGTGTCGTCTTCATTTTAAACACCACCTCCACTTCCCGTCTCTTTGTCTCTTCCTCATTTCTCTTTGTATCTGTGTCTTTCTTACACCCACACACGAGAGATTCCCCCGGTTTATTTCATGATGAAATAAATAAAGAAATAATAAATGAAACTGTTTGTGTGTCTGTTCTAAACGTATGTTCTCATGTGTTGAAGTGTGATTGTTTTATGGATTAATTTATGACAAACGCTGCAAATTAAAACCAGCTGCAGCTGCTGCAGTAAATCCCACTGTGAGTGTTTGCATTCATGGGTTTAACTAATACAGCAGATATATCTGCATGTGCTCATTCATTTATTTCTTTCCAGCTCCAGCAGGACTGACTTTTCAACAACTATTAACTAGATTAACCATTAAATGATGAAATCCTTTGACTTTTCCTGCTGCGTTTTGTGTAAAAACACTGATATTTCTGCTCTAATCACTGAGCTGATTTTTCAGCATCTGCTTAAACAACAACACGTCATTATTTAGGGTTTAGTGCAGATGTTAGCGTTTAGCTCAGAGCACCAAGTACCTGAGACTTTTATCACAGGACCTAAATATTCCTTCAGTCTGATGGAAATGAAGCTGGTTCCCTCCAGGACAGAAAGGTGCAAAAAGACCAAACAACTACGAAAACTGCATCATCTTTAATCACGGAGGCGATAAAAGCTGCTGCTGCTGATTAAACCCTAGTTTTAAAGTTAAAGGATTAGATCAAAATGGTGCAATCGGGGACGTCCTGATCGATATCAGGCTTCAGTCTAGTTATTTATTTTATGTCCTGGACCAAAACAAACACATCAGAATAACTTCAGCCAGCGTCAAAGATGCCAAAGATAAAAGAAGTGGAATCACAATCAATTATTGCACATGGTGAGTCCATCATGTGCAAGTGTCTGAAAAGAAAGTATCAACAATTTAAAAATGCCACGAGGCACCAACGACGTCACTGTCCTCATGTTCCTGTGGTTAAATTAAATGATGAAATCCTCCCAGAGCTGCCGGTGTTTCTGTGAACTTTAAATACTGAACATTTTACACAAACAAGTAAGAATCCTGTTCGTGTTGAATATTAGAACCTTTTTACCCTTTTTGTTACAACATGGCACAAAGCAAAACTTTATTTTAGTTTCATCCTAAACAAAACATAATCATATTCTACATATCTGCTGTTTGTCAAGTTCTTACCTGATGGAGGAGACAGACACTGTAACTACAGAAAGAAACAAAATAAAAGTAAATATCAAATTATTAATATAGATCATATTAATGGGTTCCTCCTTCCAGTGAATATATCTTTTTGGATCCTCAGGGAATGTGTTGTTTGTTCCATTTGATTTATTTCCTTCATTCTTTCAGTCCATATATTATATTAATTTTATTATATGTTGGAGCCACTGGAATATTTCCACCAAATACGTCATTAAGAGTTTCAGTCACTTCTTCCAGAACGTTTCTGGTTTGAGACGTAATCAAAGTATTTATTTGAGTTTAGTGCCAAATTAGCCAATAACCTCAGAACCTCATGACTTCCTTCCATTTAAATCCTCTACATACGTCGGAATTAGTTAACAAATATTCTTCAGTGGATATTTCTGGGAAACTGAAATTAATTCCCACGTATCACGTGATACATGGGAATTAATTTCAGTTTCCTGTTTCTCTTTAATTTGTGCAGCATTAGTCAAATTAATGTCCAAAAAGAAAAAGAAATTGGCTTATTTATTTCTTACAACTCTTTGTTGTTTGCACTTTTATCAGTAATTTAATTGATTAATTTAATTTAAACTTCCAGAGGTGTTCTTCTTCTTCTATTTATATATATACACACACACAAATCACAATCAGCTTTATTGTTCAGGTATGTGAACACAACAAAATAAAAACACCTGAATAAGCATAAAATAAAAATGTATGAAAAAATAGAAAAACTGTGCAACATAAATAGACTTTCTGAATAAAAACAGTGTAGACATCTACACATCTGTATGTAATATATGGAGAGAATATTCTAGATTCTAGAGTCTTTATTGTCATTGTGAGAACATAATGAAATTACTAAATTAGCATTTGTGCTAAGTCTGGTGCATCTACACTGATGACTAATGCATCACTGTTGATGTTAAAACTAATAATAATAATAATAAATAATAATAATAATAATAATAATAATAATAATGATCTAAAATGACCAGCACCTCTTTGGCTTGTTCTTCCAGAGGTTCCTGGTCTCTGAGGTAAGTTCCTCCAGTGGAAACCTCCCAGTTTCTTTCTGCCTCTTAAGTTTTTGTTGTTGTCACATGGATTTTGCATTTTTAGATGAACCGGTAAAAATCCCATTTATAAAATTATAAGTAATTCCAGCCTCTTTCCCAGCGTGACATTTGTGAGCCTCCGTGCAACAGACAGCGCTCGTCTTCTGTCTAATTATGGAAATGGCGCCGTGTGTGTTGACCTTTGTCGTCTCCGAGTTCCCATTTCACCGAGCGCCGCGTACACGAACGCAACACGGAAATAAGAGAGTGAGGCAGCGTTAAAAGCTTCATTCAGTTTATTCCAGAGCGGTTTTATTATAGGTGGGTCCTGGATTTCATGGCTTTTTCATGGGATACGTCACAAGTTCCTCCAAAACTCAACACAAATGAGTGATTGTGAGACAAACTTGCAAAAAATATATATATATGTTTACAGTCTACATGCAGCTGAACAGGAATAACTGACTTTTATTTTTATTCCTAAATGAGTTTGACTGGTTTTTCCCCAAACTCACCACTAGAGGGTAAAAGTCCTTCGTCTCCATTTATTCCTGACTCTCACACAAACACATGACCCACAAACCATCAGTGAGGGGAGGGAAGAATTAAATACTGTCCTCATACTATTATCCTGAATTACACTGAGCTCTAATGTAACAGCTGATGAAAGAGGTGCTGCTGTCGTCCCATCATGTCCCCAATCACAGAATAAATAAAACATTTTGAGTTTGTCATAGTTTAACATTTCGTCTGTTTTCAGGCCTAAAATCAACAATAACCAATCACCACATGGTATTTTAACATAAATATTCTAGAAGTTATTTATGAACATTTATTATATGAACATTTAGAATGAGCTCATTTATTATTTTTTATCTAATTAGCAGGAAGGTTGTTATTTATTTAGCGACATTTTAGTGATATCCAGTCATTTTTTATTAATAAGTGACTGTTTTCCATGATAAATAATAACATTACTTCCAGAATCGTCCTCCTGAAGCGTTGATAGATACACAAACCCCAGTCAAAATAAATGCATCTCTAACACTGTGTAACTCTTTGGAGGATGAGATGAACATAGAGAACGTCTTTCCTCGTCTCTATGAGCAGGACGCGGTTTAATTCAATAAAAATAAAACACATCGTAGAAACACTAAACTAGCCAGAATCTGTTCTTCTGTCAGTGATGCTAGTGATGCTAGTGATGCTAACAGTAGGAGTGGACAGTCTCCAGTCACTCATACGTTCTGGTCTAACATTGGTCAGAACGTTTCTCTGAATCCTTTGTCGGCCATTTTTAGCAACTTCTCTATAAAGTAACTTGGAGGTGAAACACATGTTGGATCAAAGCTCAGCTCTTTAACTTAAAGCTTGAGAAACTTACTGGTTCAGTTTAGACATTTGTAGCAGTGGTTTATCTCATCCTTATTATCCTCGATACATTCTCATCATAGATGTGCAGCCGACAAATCTGCAGCAACTGTGCGATGTTATCATGTCAATATGGACCAAAACCTTTTGAGGAATGTTTCTAACACCTTGTTTAAAGTCTGACACCAAGAATTAAGGCAGTTCTGAAGGTAAAAAGCTCCAACCTTTGACTAGTCAGTGCATATTGACCCATGTAGTCGATTTCCAGTTGATTTTCAAAGTGTTAGCTGTTAGCATGCTAACACGCTGTTAGCATGCTAACACGCTGCCTCTCAAAGCTGCTTTGTTTGAAGTTAAATTAAAATAAAAAGGTGCGTGCGGCGTTTCATTTGCGCCGCGTTCGCTCCATGTCTGAGTCTTTTTTAAATCAGATACGATCTTTTACCTCCAACACCTCAGCTGCTGGTGAACGAGCGTCTCCCTGTGAACGTGTGAATCCGAGACGTGAGACACGGCGTTTTTTTTTCCACGCGCTGCCTTTTCTTTTTAACGACGCTGTTTAGTGACGTTCGTCATCCAACTGAGCCGAGCAGAAGATTTTATTTAGTAGAAAAAGGAGGTCACTCCTCACATCACGTCAGGGTGAACAATCCTAAAACACTACACATCTACATTATTACGGGTTTATTTCCCTAAAAGAGCAAGAACGTGTTTATTTGAGAGTAGAAGGCCGACGCTAACCAGTGCTCCCTCTTTCTTTATCTCCCATCCACTCTCTTCTTCTTCATGCATTTTTAAAATGATGAGAGGGAGGCTCCACTTTCTCACACCATGCACGAGGAGGAGGAGGAGGACGAAGCCACGAGACGAGATGAAGATGAGCAGCAGTATAAACCGAACCCACGCACCGAGTTCTACTACAGGATATATCTTTTTTTTTTTCTTCCTGCGTCGTGTCGTGAGGTATTTCCCCGAATCCGACCTCCTCTCCCTCCGCGTTTCGTGCCGCTCTCTGTGAATCTCATCAGGATAATTATTCGTGCACAGGCATCCGACTCCCGAGCATCTGCCTCTCCTTCTGTTGACCTCCCCCCCCTTCCTCTGCCTCCTCCCTCCTCGTTTTTTTTTCTTTCTTTCTTTCATCCTCTCCTCTTACCGTCCTCATCCTCCTGCTTCTTTATCTGTTAACTGCAGCATCTGTCCCGTTTATGAGCCACTTCACTGTCTTTGCAAACACTTTAACAGAGGAGCTGCTGCGCGCTGCAAATACTCATTCATGCTTATTGTCGTGTTCACATACAGTAAAAAAAATAGGAATTTAGAGCGTTACCTCGCAGGTCTCCCTTACTAACAACATTAGCAAAATAAAGCACATACATGGCTGTAGTATGTGCAGCAGTAACGTGTATATGATGTGTGCAATGCAGGTGAGGCCTTTTTAAACCGAGCGACCAAACGTCGAGTTATTATTTGAGAGACCACCTTAAAGCGCCTTAATGCGATCAGTGTTGTAGCAGAGAGTCAGTGACAGAATCACACGGTTTTTCCCTCCGAGCATATGTTGAACAGATGCTGCAGACCTGGTATTATCACATTTTAAGATGATAGATGCGTCTGTGTAGGTAGGACCAACGTGTTACTAACCAGCGGCGCTGCCAGGAAATGCAGCGATCCTGTCATTATCGTGAAGTGACTCCCACTTACGAGGCCTCGTAAAAAAAGGGGCTTTAAGACGACGGTTCAGACACAGGGTCAAACGTGTCACAGCCGGCCGCCGTACACGAACTAAACGGAAACATTTCAGCTGAAATGAACGTGTTCCTGTAGGTGTTTACGTGCACGAAGAAACATGAATACGTGAGATTATTTTACAGTTTGGTTGCTGTCGCCTCATCTTCATAGATTTGTCATTTTCATGCATTCACACATCAGTGAAGTTTGCAAAAGTTTGGAAGAAAGATCAAATTTGTACATAAAAGATGATAGTTTCTACTTTGCATCAGAATAAACTCGATTATTATAGAAAAAGTAAGTTCTGAGAAGACGTTTTTACTAGTAACCTCCTCTGGCTTTAACATTAGCACGATATAAAAGATGGATATTTGTATATTTATAGATATTTATGCAGAAGTGAATCATGCAAATTTATTTATTTTTACCTATTTTTACTTTTGCATTGAAGTTATGACTCTTACAAATTTTCTCAACTCTAAAACTAAACCCTTCTTCTCTTTTCTAAGATGCTTGTTTGCATCTCCTCTCAGTGGTCATAATGTTGTGGCTGCTTTTTAATGAAGCACCTTCACCTTCACTCGCTATATGTCTGCGTTACACCTGCTGCAGCTGTTAGCACTTTTCTGCGGCTATAAATAGAAGAAGAAGCTCCGTGTGCTTTTATAATCTTAATCCTCCTAAAGGTTCTGGAACAAACTGAAACAGAAGCTGCTTGATTTAAAATCTGAAATTATTAGTCAGTAAATAATTCATTATTTTATGAATTAAAGCTGCAGAATATCTGACGGTTCAAGCTTAAAAAGAATCTCCTCTCACGCTGTGGCCTAAAACTAACAACTGTCTAATGACGATGATGTTAAATACGTTTGTTTATTGGTAAAAATAAAAGTTCCAGTCTGAGCTGTTTTCTCCCTCAGACTCGATTTATTCTGTCAAACAAAGACATGAAAAGGAATCTGAGCCTTAGTTAATGTGAGGAGCAGATAATCAAACATCTGATTATTATATTATGAGCTCATACAATTAATAGGTAGAAGAGATGAAAGGATGAAAGGATCGAATCGATCTTCACGTCAAAATATCAGAACAGAGTCGACTTTCACAAGAAATATTAATATTTTTATGAACCTGTATCAGTTATAAAAGAGTAGAAAGAGGGAGGGAGGGAGGGAAAGATATAGTGAACATATAAATAAGAACGTATAAATAGGAAATGATAGAGAATGTAGAGATGTTCGATATCACTGATCCTTTTCAATTTGATACTGAGTAAAATTCAGGTTGATATCGGTGATACTGAGTATTTCAAATCACAGCTTCATACAGAATAAAAACATCAGAATAATTTATTTATTTATTTTAAACTCTGAAGTAAACTGAGGTAGTGGCCTCATTTACTATGTAGACTGAGCTGATACAACAACAGAAAAACCAAACAGAGACACAATAAGTAAAATAATAAGAGCATTAAAATAAATGATTGTTTAACTATTAAGAACGACTATAAAATGAAACCTTTCATCAGTATCATCACTAGTAGAACGAGACGTTTGTTGTCAAAGTTCTGTCTGGTCCAAAAAGAAGAATTATATGGAAGTCAGATTTATTTTTAAATGTGATTCGTCTTTAATTGTTTTGATTGAAGACATTTGGCTTTTCATCATAGACACAAGTAGATACCTAAAAGTATCGGGATATTAGCCTTGGTATCGCTTGGTATCGGACTGAAAGGAAGAACAAAGGTGTTGCACATTAACGGAGAATATAACAGACAGAAAGCAGGAATCTGTCGCAGATTTGCAGATTGATTTACGTTGCACTCTGGCTAAAATGTAGCGTGAGTGTGTGTGTGTGTGTGTGTGGGGGGGGGGGGGGGGCAGTATGAATAATCAGATGAAAAGCATCTCGTACAGTATTTGTACCAAAACTACAATTGTGCAAATTTAATGTAGATTTGACGCGTAATGGAAACAGAGGCTCATTGAGGAGTTTTAGAAAGTGAGACGTCGGTTCTAGACGTATCAATTAAAACATCGACGTCTCTCTGTCGTAGATGAGCCCCATTAATAAATTAAAAAAATGTTTTTAAAAATCCCTTTCTCCTAAAAATAGGGTCCGTGCAGATTAAACATAAATGAGGACGTGATTGTTTGATGGGATGGGTCTTTCCCCAGAGCGGCGCTTCTCTCCCGCTCCCCTCCGAGGTGATGCTGGTTACCATGGCAGCAACATCAGCTCTGAATCTCTCCCTTTTCCTTTTTTCTTCCTTCCTGCCTCTATCTTTTCCCCCCTCTCTCTCTCTGTCTCTTTCTGTCTCTACGCCCTCATCGCTCTCTGATTCTCCCGCCCTCCCCGTCCTCGGTCGTGTTCGCTCTGCAGCCTCCAGCCGTCGCTCACATGACACAGTTGGTCCTCGTCCAGACTCTGTTTTTTTTTTTTTTTATTTTTTTTGGCAGCGGCGACGTATGGAAACGCTTCACGTAAATATGGCCTCGGATCGGGTGATTCCCTTCAGTCAACAGATTTGTTCCACGGAGAAAATAAATAAATAAATCAAACGCAGCCCCTCCTCTTCCCTGTCGCCCTGTTTCCATTTAAACGAAGAGAAGAAGAAGAAGAAGAAGAAGAAGAAGAGACGATGTAATGTAGACGAGTGATTTCCATTCCTGGTAGAAATCAATACGCTGAGATCTCAGAGGTCTCCTGTGTAAGTGCGTACTCTGTTCTGGGCGTGGACGCGTCCTCGTATTCAAATATGTGCAGGTCCTTAGATGTTTTCTTTTGATTTGTGCGTTAAAACCAAAGAGCCCGAGAGGAAAATCGATACCGACGGTAAATGATTCGGGGACCAGGCCGGTGGTGGGACGTAGCAGGAGGGTGTGGTTAGGAGGGAGGAGGAAGGGGGAGGGCGGGGGAGGAAGGGGGAGGCGGGGGTCCTGGTCTCAGTCCGTTGTGAACGATAACAGTAATTCAATTGAGCTGGTGAGGTCTGGTCTGGTGGGTTTGTGTCTGTATGAACACAGCGCTGTGAAAGTGTCCTTTATTACTTAATTAAACGCTTAAATGAAATTCTTTTTATTATTAAGATAAAACTAAATCCTTTGATGTTTCCAGCATGAACCTTTTTAATTTCATGCCAGAGCATCTCAACAGCATCCAAAAGTCTTCATGTCGTTTGTCTCCATCCGTTCAGAGGTCAACTCGCTGGTGTGTTTTTTGGATCATTGTTCTGCTGCAGAACAAGAAGTTCTTCTTCAGCTTCAACAGACAGACAGACGTTCTCCTTCAGGGTTTTTAGGGAGAATTCATGGAGCAAGTCTTCCAGGTCCTGAAGCAGCAAAACAGCCCCAGACCATCACACCACCATAGTTTACTGCTGCTACGACTTTCTACTTCTACTCCAGATGTAATGGGACACACACCTTCCAAGACTTTAGTCTTTCTGTTCTTGTAGCTCAGCAGTGGTTCTGGTCTTGAACTCTGACCTTAACTGAGCCCAGTGGGAACCTGCAGGTCTTTGGATGTTGTTGTGTGTTGTTGTATTTTGTGACGTCTTGGTTGAGTCGTCTCTGAGCTCTTTCATGATGTGTCTTTGGAATCTGCACGATGTCTAGATGTTGAAGATCTTTATCAGACAGGTCTGATTGAAGAGATTTCTTGACTGAGATCAGGTGTGGCAGCCTTTAGATCAGGCCTTTAAATTAATTACTTTTTTTTGTGATCTTTCCAGATAAAGAGTTTGCATCAGAAGTCTTAAACTGTGTCAGTCAATAAACAGAATTCTACAAATCCACAGCAGAGAACAGTCACTTGGACGTTTACTTGAATTTAAACCTTTTAGAGATTGAATGCATGTGAGCAACAACAACAACAAGAAAGAAAGATTCTCATCCGTCTTTTCTCCGTTGTGATTTCCTCCGTGCCTCTTTATTCTCCCCTCGTGTGCAGAGCTGCTCCTTGGCAGCCGCTCGTCGCCGCGGCCGAGGCCAAACACAAACAAATGGCAGCAGCACGACACTCTGCAACAACACGACACTCTGCAACAACACGACACTGTGCAACAACACGACACTGTGCAACAACACGACACTGTGACACAACACGACACTGTGACACACACGCATGCATGAACACGGCTGGACGAGGTCCGACTGCGCAGACACGCGTGAGCCCAGGCACATGCTGCAGGACCGGAGACGCTCTGCGCCCCCACGCAGGCATGGACGCATGAGCAATCATCCATTCATCCAACCATCCATCTATGCATCCATCCATCCATCCATCCATCCATCCATCCATCTATACATCCATCCATCCATCCATCCATCCATCCATCTATACATCCATCCATCCATCCATCCATCCATCCATCTATACATCCATCCATCCATCCATCCATCCATCCATCCATACATCCATCCATCTATACATCCATCCATCCATCCATCCATCTATGCATCCATCCATCCATCTATGCATCCATCTATACATCCATCCATCCATCCATCTATGCATCCATCTATACATCCATCCATCCATCCATCCATCCATCCATCCATCCATCCATCCATCTATGCATCCATCCATCCATCTATGCATCCATCTATACATCCATCCATCCATCCATCTATGCATCCATCTATACATCCATCCATCCATCCATCTATGCATCTATGCATCCATCCATCTATGCATCCATCCATCCATCCATCTA